>NC_057797.1:564145036-564158331 GCF_018294505.1 Triticum aestivum | reverse complement strand
ATCCAGGCAGAAGTTATGTGCACAAAAGAGGAGAACGATTCGATGTGGCATTAGGATTGAGGGTAATTAACTACGTATGGAGACATGGAGACCTTGAACATGCATGTGTGTGAGGTATACATGTATACGTGGGATGTGTGTGTGTGTGTGCGCGCATGATTGAGATAAAAAGAAAGAAGACATAAGTCATAAGATCAACGACATGGGAGAGACGGATCGGTATGACAATATGCATGCATGTGAGAATGCAGGGAAGAAGGCCCAACAATTGAGCACGTGTTTTTGTCTTTAAGAGATAGTGGCGTGGGCTGGAGCATGCATCTATGGCGAGCAGAGGGAGTGAGGCGCAACGATTGTGCAAAAGAGACCAATCTATAAATGCATATGTATCGAGAGACATATATAGTGTGGGTGATAGGAAGCAAGACTCCGTGCAAGAAAGAAATGTTGACGGAGAAACTACATATAGATACAGAGATGGAGATGCTAGCTAGAGGGACATCTGCTAGTTTGGGTGTTGGAGATGACCGTCGGGTGGTTCAAAGGGTGAAGTTATATATGTGTGTGAGAGGGCACTTGACTGCATGTAGAGAGAAACATACGTAGTGTGCGTGATAGGAATCAAGAGTGAGGGCGAGAAAAAAGGTTGATGGAGAAACAGATAAATAGAAAGATAAAGATGCTAGCTAGTGTGCATTAGATATAGGAGTCGAGTGGATCAGAAGGCTGGGTTATGTCTGTGGGTGTGAGAGAGATAGAGAGAGGGTGCATGTGAGTCACATACAAACAGATATTAGAGAGAAATGATATCCAGAGAGATGGAGTTTTGTGTCTGCGAGAGAGAAATATATTTCACAACGAGAGTGATAGCTAGAGAGACATACGAGGGAACGCAAGATATCTCTAGGGAGAGAGGGTGTGTGTGAGTGACATACAAGAGAACAATGGAGAAATATGAGACCCTGGGAGACAGAGTCTGTGTTTGTGTGTGAGAAAGAGATATTGAAGATGAAGAGTCATAGGTTCTCATATCTAAGGAGCGAAAGACATCTCTGTATGAGGGGTGTGCAAGTGGCACACATGGGAATAGTAGAGAGAAATGAGACCCCGGGAGACAAAGTTTTGTGTTTGTGTGAGAGAAAGAAATTCCACATGGAGAATCATAGTTAGAGACACATAGCAGGGAGCGAGATATACTTAGAGAGAGATAGAGTGATGAAGGTCGAGGGAGAGAGTACCGTCAGTGTGTTACGAAGATAAAAGATCATTGTCGACATACATGTACCACGAGAGATACCTGAGAGACGATGAACGCGTATAGGTCCAGAGAGATAGTCCTATATAAGAATGAGTGATAGCTATATGAGACGAATATCTAGATTAAAGGGGATTCAAATTTTTAAACTGGAGATCACAACATTGATAATATCATAACGCAAATTGGTGTATCAAACATGCATATTCATTTGAATTTGGGCACACGTGTAATGTTATATAGTTTATCAATATTGGTGATCCATAGATTCGTCAATTACAAACAATGCATGGTTTATATGCAATTAATGTCTAAACGGGATTACACTATATGTTGCGTGTGTGAAACACATTGTACATGTTTGAGAAGTAAAAAAACCCGCATGAAACACACATTAATTGGAGATAGTTAGCGAGGAATGCATACATTGGATTTCAACATAAAGTGGTTTCAAATATTTGAAAATCCAAATTGATGGATACAACCATATGAATCTGAGATCATGCCATTTGTAAACCATATTTATGTATAAATGGTGTTGTGCTTTTGAAAATATATATAAAAAATTATGTATATAGAATGTAATTCCAATTGAAAATGGATCTCACTCGAAAAAAATAGAGTACAAACAGGATTCGAATTGAGTTGGCACGGTAAACGTGCACTCTGCAAAATTTGAACGAAAATCGCAGTAACCGCCCGAAGCCAAAATCAGCGAGATGGAAATCACTACTGCCTATCCCTGCCACGCAAAGCCTATCTGCTGGATTTCTATAGGTTTCGATAGGGGTAGGTTTGTAATTTCACCCAAACGTGACGTAACCACTGGAGTAACTACTGTAGCTAGCAGTACTGCTGGTATAGTAGTTTTCTTCAAGAAGCGGAATTCAATGAAGTCATGATGGTTCCTTCGACCGAGCAACTTCACAGTGGGAAAGGTTGGGCCTGTGATTTGACAGCTCATTAGTAATTACAACGGCTGTAGGTTTGAAAGTATGTCTAGAGGGGGGGTTGAATAGACTACTTGACTAAATAAAACTTATCCTTTTCCCATATTTAGTTCTTGGCAGATTTTAGCAACTTTGGACAAGTCAAGCAATCTTAACACAATTCAGGCAAGCATGCAAAGAGTATATGAGCAGCGGAAAGTAACGCATGCAACTTGCAAGAATGTAAAGGGAAGGGTTTGGAGGATTCAAACGCAATAGAAGACACAGATGTTTTTGTCGTGGTTCCAATAGGTGGTGCTATCGTACATCCACGTTGATGGAGACTTCAACCCACGAAGGGTAATGGCTGTGCGAGTTCACGGAGGGCTCCACCACGAAGGGTCCACGAAGAAGCAAGCTTGTCTATCCCACTATGGCCATCACCCACTGTAACGACCCGACCCAAAATTGGTCAAGTCTCTGTGTAGCTGTACCATCCCAAGATTATGCTGGCACACACAGTACATTGATGAAAAGATTCAAAGTTCAATCACACCTGAATTTATTACATGATTCTCATATCGAGTCTTTATTACAATAGAATAAATTCGGCCGAAGGCCAACTCATGAGAAATAAACTAAATAAAGCTACGGAAGCATAGACAAATAGCGAGTCCATCCGACTCCATAGGGCAATCGCCAAGCGTAGGTCGTAGCCTCACTCCTGGTCGGGAAACTCCTCTGCAACATAAGACGTTGCAGCCATGTAGGTTAGCATTTTAAATATGCCGGCAAGTCATAGAGAGAACAACAATAAAATTTCTAACACTATATGCAATTTGGCTGTGGGGCTCTAAGTTTTATGTTTTTGCGAAAAAGCCAATTTTTCCCTATGACAAAGGACTTGCTTGCAATTACTACAGAATGTTGGTTGTTATTGAGATGGTTCCGCCAACCAATGTCTCATTCCCAATTATTAAATAACCCCTCAATTAATTTAGTTCGGTGTTGAGATTTCCGAAATACTCCAATTTCCAGAGGCTCATTTGTCCGTAACTGGGGACACGGCTAATCGATTAGGTTGTTACTCTGCAGAGTCTTGTGCACTTTACCCACAAGAATCTTTCCCTCCTTTATGTCCTCGCACTGCCTGGTGTTTGAAGACGGGATGAACGAAACAGGGTCTTCCGTAGAGTTTCTCTGAGCACTGTCGGTACCCATCCATGTCCTACCGTTATTCTACATCTGCTGGCACCGTCCGTCCAGAGTCACGCCTAGGGTCAACCCAGCCAGAGCCCATAATGGCTTGCGGCTGCATAGGTAAGCTTCCGGTCAAAGGGTATCCATCCGTCTCTTCGTGGCTGGGTGAAGCTTTCCGCAAGATGTCATGGCGCTCCTCCATGCATCCCGTCCATCCGCTAGTTTCTCCAGGGTGCCCGTCCACCCGGTAGTGAATTTGAAGTCCATCTTGAGCTTGAAGTCATGGGGTTGTCATCATCTTGACTCTCACATCTCCCTTATGAAACACTCAACCAACCCCGTCTACGAGCATAGCAAAATAAACTACATCGACCCGGGCAATGGTAACAAGGGGAAGTGGGTTCATCCTACCTCATGATACTACTCAAGAACGTAGCTTAAAATTCTCCTACTGCATGCATGGTGGGGAGGAATATTTCTAATGCAACAAAATCATAGGTATTGTAAAACATGATCAAATAACTTGCCTGGCTGACGGTCTTCAAACGCTAGTGACTCGAGATAGCAAGCTTCGCACTTCGGAAATTCTATCGAGTCAAACAATAGCACAAATAAGTATTGCACTAATGACATATCAGCAAACTGAAGGAAAACACACAATCACTCAAACCAAAATCGAAGAAAACTCGAGGAAAACAAAAATCAAGGTTTCCATCACATCAAGCTACAACAAAGAAATAGTTTTAACCTACTAACACTTTTCTTTACAGATCCAAAACAATGGTTTTACCTAACATAAAGGAAAACAGCATACAAACTAGGTGCAAAAAGATTCAAACCAATATCTATTATAGAACTCCTGTTATACCTAAAACAAAACTATTAAGAAAATAAAATAAATCTTTTTATTTTGCTGTACATAAATGTTCACTCTCTGTAACTACAGAAACTAATCTAAAATAAATTATAACATAGGAAAAATAAAATTTAAAAATAACTAGAACAGCAGAAAATAACAGCAAGCTAAATAAACTAGAAAGGCTTGTTTTAGCATAAAAACTATTTTTAATAAAGACTAAAAAATGCCCAAATAAATTCCTACTGCTAGACAAAGTCAAAACAAAGCAGTGACAAAAAGAATCACTAAAAAATAATCCTAACTCAATTTATAGCAGAAAAACTAATCTGACTAAAACTAATATAAAACAATTTTTAAAAATCTAAACATGGTCGAATCTAATTTCTACAGCAACTATAGGAAATTTGCAAACTAGAGCAAAAAGAATCAACTAAGAATATTAAACAACTTAGAAGATATAGATTTTAAAAAACTGGAACTATTCTGTTAAAAACAGAAACAAAAAAATTAAAATAAAACACCTAGGCGCTAACGGGCCGAAACAGTGAGCGATCCGGAAAACTAAACAATGCTTGGGCGTTATATAAACTAAACCGTGCACGCGCTTAAAACAGAAAACCGACTGGTTCGATCTAACTAAACCAGGTAACTAAACCAAAATAAAACCACCTAAACCGATCTAACCCGTAACTAAAACCGATCTATATGAAATAAAACCATACCCATTTGGAATCTAATCAAGGCCCTAAGTTTCTGATCGAATAGCGAGGGGAGGTGGCGGCTTACTACGGCGGAGGTCGACGGCGACAGAGGGTGGCGGAGGTTGGTGTCGAGCGGGGCGGGGTCTCCGGCGGTCGGCGAGGGTGACGAAGACATCGGGCGGATGCGGCGGAGCTTGGGGAAGTCGGGGGCGGAGTTGTTGGAGCTCGGGGATGGCGCGGACGTCAAGACGTGGCGAAAACAGGGCCCGGCACTCTGCAGCTCCGGCGACGGGCGGTGATGCTCAAGGCGGCGGCTCCGGTGATCCCTGGAAGGAGAGAGGATGTCAGGGAGGTGCGCGCGATTGAGAGGTTTCGGCTAGCAAGATTTGAGGGCAGGGGGTCCTCACCGGGGTTGGAATCGACGGCGGACTGCGGCGGTCGAGGCGAGATCCAAAGGAGGAGGGCGTGAGCCGAGGTGTTTTGGGCTAGGGTTTTAGGGGGATCGAGAGAGGAGGGGCCTAGGTATTTATAGGACACCTTTCTTGGGGCAGGGGCAACTCGGGATCATGATCCCGTTGAATTCGGATGCGGCGGCGGTGTCGAACGCGCTTTGGCATGACATAGCGTGGGCGCGGGGAAAGAGAAGGGGTGGGGATCAGGGCGGGTGTCGGTGTACTCGAGTAGGGGTACCCTAGTATCCCGAACTTGTGCACAGGGAGTCGCAGCATCCCGCGGCAAGGCTTGCCGGGTGACCGCCAAGATCCTCCGTGGTTCCTTTGGAGCCATTCAAGAACAAAATATCCAAGCCAAGGAGACAAGACCCCGGCAAGAGGAGCTTGCCGGGAAGGCCAACCAAGGCATGACAAAATATCCAAGCCAAGGAGACAAGACCCCGGCAAGAGGAGCTTGCCGGGAAGGCCAACCAAGGCATCTCAAGGAACTTGCCGCGATGCGCCACGCGTCTCGGCAAGGCCCGGTGAGCGACAAGCTCCCGGACGCGACAAGACAACGACCGCGGCAAGGCGCTTGCCGTGGCAAGCCACCACTCCGTGCCCGCACTCCAGCACTTCCACCAACGTGTCGCTCTGGGACCCTTCCAGGCGTAGGTGGCGGGAGGCTGTGCAGCCAGCGGCGCGCGGTGGCAAGCGGCGTTGACAAGATTGCCACCATGGCGAGCGGTGGCGTCCTTGACGGTCCCTTTTGCACTATTTAGGCGACGCAGATGGGCATTTAATGCCATTGTCCCCTGCCGTCAGGGTTAGGTATGATACACTGTAGCAGGTAGTTGTACCAACCGCAACACCTTTCCATTTTTACCCTTGTCTACGTTGCCACCTGTCGGTGACCCCTTGAGCATATAAAAGGAGGCCCGTGCGCAACATAGGGGAGGGAGGAGAACACTCACGCTCGGTCTCGTTAGCTGCTGGGGTGTACTGTAGCACTCCACGCTCTCGAGCAAGAACTCAATACAAACCACAAAGCAGGAGTAGGGTTTTACGCATCCGTGCGGCCCGAACCTGGGTAAACTGCTCGTGTGCTTCGCCCTGATCCGCTCTTCGTGCGACCCTCGCCCCCGCCGAACCGAAAGGGACTCGGTCTGTCGGTCTCATAAGTTCTCGTGGATTAGTACCCCGGCATCTTTGGCGCGCCAGGTAGGGGCGTCGAGGTTGTGTGAACCAGATCCGGTGTTCACATGAGCTAGATCTTCATCATATTCATCGACATGCCGCCGAAGAAGAAGGCTTCGGAGGCGGCTGCTCCCTCCGCGCCGAACCCACCACCGCCGGAGCAAACGGCTGATGGGGCAGACACCGACGGAAGAACGGGCGTCAACGAGGGAGCTCACGGTGCTGCCAGGTCCAAGGACAAGGCTGCGCTGCCCATCGGCGGCGTAGTCGGCTCCCACAACGACCGGGCGCACTCCAAGACCTCGGCGTCCGTACATGCACCGTGCCCATCTCAGGAGGCGCGGGACCGGCAGCGTCATGGTACTCACGGTACCATGCGTTTGCTGGACCAAGATCGAGCTGGTGGATCTCAGAGTGCTCAAGACCAGCATACACATCAACATGCTGGCACGAGCGAAGCACGGTCGCCTGGACGGGATACTGCTCCTTCTAACATAGTTAGAAGTCCGAGCATATCCCGCTCCTCGCATCGTTCGCCACCACCACCCGCCACTCCGGCAGAAGCTTTGGCGCGAGCTCAACTGCTCCTGGACTACCCTCCAACAGCAAACAAGATCGACGGCTGGAGGGCCACCATTCAGAGTCTCATCGGCTTCGCCAACGGCGACACTCAACGGCAGCCGAGCACGTCGCAGCCGCGGCAAGTCAGCCAGGCACGAGCCGGTGGCGACAAGACCGATGGGGGTGCAACCACTGTGCACTCTCCGCCCCGAAGGCCAAGATCGCCGACTCGCCGGATCCACCTCGACAGCGCTCCACCGCGTCATTAGATCCACGAGCTCATCGCGATCAGTGCCAAGTTCTTCACGAACGACAGCAAGAAGACGCTCGTACTCGCATCGAGCGCCAAAGAGAAGCGCGATGTCAATCGGACCAGCGCGCTGGGACCTCTGTCGACATGCATGCGCCAGGGGAACCAGGCGACTTGCCGTACGCGGTAGGTTGCCCTGCGTTTACTCGTGAGCTGCGGCAAGTCCAGTGGCCCAGCATGAAGAATTTCAAGCCAGACGTACCGGAGAAGTACGACGGCAAGTCGCATCCGTCGGAGTTCCTCAGCATCTACACCATCGCGGTGCAGGCTGCCGGGGGGCGGGACGACAAGATCCTTGCCAACTACGTCCCGCTGGTGCTCAAGCCCAACGTCAGGTCCTGGCTCATGCACTTGCCGGACGACTCCATATCCTCCTGGGCAGACCTATGCCATCAGTTTGTCGGCGCCTTTACAGGCAGCCACAAACCCCATGGCCAAGAGAGTGACCTTCATCTGCTCGCCCAGAAGGAAGGAGAGCCCCTGCGCAAGTACATTCAGAGATTCAGCCATGTACAGCACAACATCCCAGATGTCCACCCTGCCGCGGTCATCAGCGCGTTCCATCAGAACGTGCGTAACCGCAGGATGCGGGAGGAGATGGCGATGTGCAAGATCCGAGACGTCAGTGAGCTGTATGCCCTGGCCGACAAGTGCGCACGTGCTGAGGAAGGGAGGAAACTCCCCGGAGAGAATACAGGAGCAGGAGGATCTGACAGCGAGGATGCTGCTCCGGCAAAGAAAAACCGGCGGCGGAACGACAGAAAGAAGAAAGGCAAAGATGTGCTAGTCATTGAGCAGTCCGACAACGAAGGTGGCGCCAAGAAAGCCAAAGATGTGCTAGTCATTGCCAGACTATGGCGGTCGCCGACCGACAAGCAGTACTGCAAGATCCACCGCACCAAGGGCCATGACCTCCAGAGCAGCAAGAAGGTCGAGCAGCTTGTCCAGCAGCAAAAGGCTGAATACAAGCGACGCAACAAGGAGAGGGCCCAAGGAGGCGCTGGAGAATCCGGCAAGAAGCGCGCCGGCCGGGTAGGACACTGCGGCAAGGCCAAGCAGCGGCAAGGAGACAGACCTCCCTGCGGCCGCGACAAGGATGAAGATGACGACGACGACGAAGATATGGATGATGTCGAGACCAGTGAGCAGGAGTTTCAGAAAGCCACAGAGGTCTTGTGCGTTGACGGCGGTGCTTCTCTGCATACTTCGCACCGCCAACTCAAGCAGTGGGTGCGGGAAGTCAATGCAGCGGAACCACCTGTCGAGCCACGCAAGCCTCTGAAATGGTCCAGCACGCCTATCATCTTTGATATTGAGGACCACCCTGATCGCAGAACTGCGGTCGGGTGCTTGCCGATGTTGGTTTCACCAACTATCCGCAACCTCAAGGTCACTAAGATGCTAGTTGACGGCGGGGCCGGCTTGAACCTGATCTCCTCCGCTGTACTCCAGAAACTCCAGATCCCTGACAGCGAGCTTGAAGAGACCGGCACGTTCCAAGGAATCAACCCGGGAAGGAGCAAGCCGAAGGGGAAGGTCACGTTGCCAGTAACATTTGGCAGTGAGCTGAACTTCAGGACTGAGAGGGTCACTTTTGACATTGCCGATTTTCCATTGCCTTACAATGGGATACTCGGCCGTCCAACACTCGCCAAGTTCATGGCAGCCTCTCACTACGCATACAACATGCTGAAGATGCCAGGCCCGATAAGCGCCATCTCTATCCCTGGCGACAAGAAGGATGCTCTTATCTGCGCCGACAAGATCTACCGGGAAGCGGCAGCCGCAACAGATCGCAAGTCACCTGCCGTTGAAGCTCCCGGGAGGAAGAAGAAGACCAAGTCCGGCAAGAGTTCTGATGCCCACTCCGGCAAGCGCACCTCTTCGGAGTGCTGCGCTGCCGTCGAGGACGCACCATCGAGCTCCACCGGCAAGTGTAAGAAGACAATGGCAGCTCCGCCAGGGACCAAGAAGGTGTCCGCCAAGGAGGACGGCACTGGTGGTACCTTCACCATCAGTGCCACTCTCGACCCTAAATAGGAAAGCGCGCTCATTGCTTTCCTGCAGGCGAACGTCAACGTGTTTGCGTGGCAACCGTCTGACATCCCCGGTGTTCCCAGGAAAGTAATTGAGCACCATCTTGCCGTTTGTCCTCATGTGCGGCCCGTCAAGCAGAAGGTCAGGAAGAAAGCAGTGGAGCGCCAAGAATTCATCGCAGAAGAGATCAAGAAGTTGGAAGCGGCAGGCCTTGTCAGAGGAGTGCTCCATCCTACGTGGTTGCCAATCCTGTAGTCGTGCGCAAGGCGAACGGGAAATGGAGACTTTGTATCGACTTTACCGATGTTAACAAAGCTTGTCCCAAAGACCCATTTCCTTTGCCGCGCATTGACCAGATTGTTGACTCCACGGCCGGATGTGACTTGCTTTCATTTCTTGACGCATACTCAGGATACCATCAGATCTTCATGGCAGAAGAGGATGAGGAGAAGACCGCATTCATCACTCCATGTGGCACGTACTGTTTTATACGGATGCCTTTCGGTTTAAAAAATGTTGGTTCAACATTTGCAAGAGTAGTCCATGTCGCTCTTGAGCCACAAATACACAGAAATGTGGAAGCCTACATGGATGACATAGTGGTCAAGAGCAAGGACAAGGCAACTCTAATTCAAGATTTAGACGAGACCTTTGCAAATCTGCGCAAGATCAGCCTCAAGCTCAACCCCGAGAAGTGTGTGTTTGGAGTCCCCTCCGGCAAGCTTCTCAGGTTCTTCGTGTCTCAGCGGGGAATCGAAGCCAATCCCGACAAGATCAAGGCCATTGAGCAGATTGAAGCACCAAAGCACGTCAAGGATGTACAAAGACTTGCCGGTTGCGTGGCTGCTCTTAGCAGGTTTATCTCTAGGTCTGCTGAGCGCGCCCTACTGTTTTTCAAAATATTGAAAAAGGCAGGTCCAATGAAATGGACTCCGGAAGCGGAGGCTGCGCTGCAAGACTTGAAGAGATACCTATCCTCCGCTCCAACACTTGTCGCACCTAAGCCACAAGAGAAGTTGCTGCTGTATATAGCGGCAACCAATCAAGTGGTTAGTGCTGCGTTAGTAGCAGAGAGGGAGGCAGATGACGAGCCAGCAACCACGGCAGGCGCATCCAGCGACAAGCAGGGGGCTTCCCCGACAGGCTCTGGTCCCGACAAGGATGGATCTGCGCAGACACGCGAGGAGATACAGAAGAGAATGGTACAGCGCCCAGTTTACTTTGTCAGTTCCCTTCTGTAGGGGGCTAGGTCAAGGTACTCTGGCGTGCAGAAATTGCTTTTAGGCCTTCTCATGGCCTCGAGAAAGCTGCGCCATTACTTCCAAGCACATGAGATCACAGTTGTCACTCGTTTTCCGCTGAAGAGGATACTACAGAATCCAGAAGCGACAGGAAGGATTGTTGAGTGGGCACTGGAACTGTCAAGCTTTGGCCTCAAGTTTGAGAGTACTTCAACTATCCAAAGCAGAGCATTGGCAGAATTCATAGCAGAATGGACGCCAACACCAGATGAAGAAATTCCAGAAACGAGCATCCCCGTCGAGGAAGCAAGCAAAGAGTGGTTGATGTACTTTGATGGTGCCTTTTCGCTGCAAGGCGCCGGCGCTGGCGTGCTGCTTGTCGCACCCACCGGAGAGCACCTCAAGTACGTAGTCTAGATGCACTTTCCCAAGGAGCAAGCAACAAACAATATGAAGGCTTACTTGCCGGTCTCAGGATCGCGGCAGACCTTGGGATCAAGAAGCTCATTGTCAGGGGAGACTCGCAGCTTGTCGTCCGCCAAGTGAACAAGAGCTATCAGAGTCCGTTGATGGAAGCCTACGTTGACGAAGTGAGAAAGCTAGAAGAGCACTTTGACGGCCTACAGATGGAGCATGTTCCAAGAGCTCAGAACGCCATTGCCGACGGCCTATCAAAGTGCGCCGCACTTAAATTACGTGTGGAACCAGGGATCTTTGTGCTCAAGCTGACTCAACTGTCTGTAACACCATCAACTGGACAGAGCAAGAAGAGGAAGTTTATTTCTGGTGACTATTTTCCGGTAGAGCTTCCCGAAGCCGCCGCCAAGAAGGTCCCCAAGATCAACACCAAGAGCGCTGAGGAGCAGTCTGCTCCGGCAAGCCCTAGGGTTTGTTCTATTGAAGCAGAAGCTCTCGACAACTTTTGCTCCGGCAAGCTTGCCGGGGAACGTCAAGCTCCGGCAGAGCCGCAGGTTCTCGCCGTAGAAGCGGATGTTCCCGCAGCAGCAGATTTGCCTTTAGTCCTTGTTGTCGAGCCACAAGCTCCAGCATGGGCACAGCGAATTGTCCGTTTCCTTCAGACAAGAGAACTTCCCGAAGAGCAAGAAGAAGCGGAAAGAGTAGCCTGGTAGTCAAGTATGTACCAGTTTGTCGACAACACACTGTACAGAAGAAGACTCAACGGTGTGAAATTGAAGTGTATTCACCGGGAAGACGGACAAAAGCTGTTGGCAGAGATACATGGAGGCATATGTGGTCACCACATTGGCGCAAGAGCACTTGCCGGCAAAGCATTACGGCAAGGTTTCTTTTGGCCGACAGCCCTCCAGGATGCAACTGCACAAGTAACCAAGTGTGAAGCGTGCCAGTTCCATTCCAAGCAGATACACCAACCAGCTCAAGCTCTCTAGACGATCCCTTTATCCTGGCCATTTTCGGTCTGGGGGCTCGACATCCTCGACCCCTTTCCCCGAGCAGTCGGGGGCTTTGAGTACTTGTACGTTGCAATCGACAAGTTCACAAAGTGGCCGGAAGTGGAAGCAGTGAGGAAGGCAACAACATAGTCAGCAGTCAAGTTCTTCAGGTCGATTGTCTGCCGCTTCGGGATCCCTAACAGGATAATCACCGACAACGGTACGCAATTCACGAGCCGCACCTTCATGCAGTACGCCCAAGATTTTGGCGCCAAGGTCTGCTTCGCTTCTGTTGCTCACCCGAGAAGCAATGGTCAAGCGGAGAGGGCAAATGCTGAAGTGCTGCATGGGCTCAAGACCAGGACTTTCGACAAGCTGCACAAGTGCGGAAGAAACTGGATCGAGGAGCTGCCGGTGGTTCTTTGGTCGATTAGGACGACGCCAAATCGAGCCACTGGCCAGACACCTTTCGCTCTAGTTTATGGAGCAGAGGCAGTTCTCCCCACGGAACTCGTATACGGGTCACCTCGAGTGCTCGCTTATGATGAGCTTGAGCAAGAGCAGCTGCGACAAGATGACGCGCTACTCCTTGAGGAAGACCTTCTTCAGGCCGCTGTGCGAGCTGCTCGCTACCAGCAAGCTTTGCGCCGCTACCATAGCCGCAAAGTTAACGCCAGAAGTCTTGAGGAAGGCGACCTTGTTCTTCGGCGTGTTCAGTCCGCCAAGAATTCTAACAAGTTGACGCCGAAGTGGGAAGGCCCTTACCGGGTGAAACGAGTCACTAGGCCTGGCGCTGTCTGCCTTGAGACCGAAGATAGCATTCCGGTGAGCAATTCCTGGAACATTGAGCATCTTCGTAAGTTTTACCCGTAAGGCGCGGTTGCGGGAACCTGTTCCGGCAACCACCATTTGTACAAGTCTTGCCGCTGTTGCATGTAATCCTTTGTACAAAGCCGGGCGCAGACCCCGTGCATAAGTAAAGCTCATATGCTCCGCACATCTTGTCAATTTCATGCTTTCTATTTTTTGCATATGTGATCTGACACTTTGTGCAGCACCTACTCCCGGTAAGCAATAACGAGCCGTAAGGCTCCATATCTTTATTTTCTCCTCTTTCTTTTTTCTCAAGGAAAGGAAGGTTCCCTCGCCCACAAGTTTGCCG
>NC_057797.1:563927535-564144878 GCF_018294505.1 Triticum aestivum | reverse complement strand
GGAGAAGATAATAGTATGGACCAGGCGTCGTTCAAGAAAGTTTCGCCTTACCGGGAAGCAAACAACAGAAAATCTAAGTTGCCAAACTTTGAACAATCAGATTTTTAAATTTTTTAAGTTATCTCCCTTGAACGACCGCACTTTGTATGGAAAACTTGTGCGCGAAGGAACCAACTCGTAGCTAGTTGCGCCCTTACTTTGTTTCGAGTCCGCTCAATAATTTAAGCGAGCTGCGACTAGTTGCGACAAGGTTTCTTGTTGGTAGCAGCACCGCCAGCAGGCTGCAGACGTCCCGCACTCAGCGCTCGCGGCTAAGGTGCCTGCACCGGCAAGTTCCCTAAAAGCGTAGGGCAAAAACATACAAAGGGATGAATCAAGTAAAGGGAATAACATTGCAATCATTACCCGGAATAGAGTTATATTACAAGGTAGCTTGTCGCGGCTCTAACAGATTGTTCTCATAACATGACCAACAGCGACAAGAAAATAAGAAAACGGGCGGCCTAGTCTACGCTATCGCCCTCAATCCTCTTGATCCCGCTCACCTTGTCCACAATGGGTGCGACAAGGGTCTTGAGCGCCTCCAAATCAGCATCCGGCGGCAGGGTCTTGAGGACGTTGGTGAGGTTGAGGCCCGGGTTGCGGAAGGCCACCTTCACCAACACCTTTTGAAGAGCTCCCGCGCAGATCTTGCGCGACTCATCGGCTAGCTGCTTTGGGATCTTCTCCCAGAGCCGCTGGAGGGCCGTCGCCACGCCTTTGAAGAACAAGATAAGCTTGGCGCTGGGTTGGTGGTTCTCGTCGGAGGGATACCCGAGATCCTCCATCCCTAGTTGCGCCAGCTCCCTGTCAATGTCTGCGGCAACATTCACGAGACTCTCCGTCCAGTGCTCCACATTCTCCCTAACAGCATTCTGGGCGGCGGCAGCACTCGCCAGTAGCGCCTTGTCGGCCTTGATCTCCTCCTTCAAGGCCACCTCCTTCTCCCTGGCGCCGTCCAGCGTCTTGGTCAAAGTGGTCAGCTTCAACTCAAGATCTGCGTTGGAGTCCTTGGCGGCACTGAGCTCCTTGCCCTTCTCGGCGAGACGAGCCTGCAGCCTTGAGTGGCTGTAGGTGTCCTTCTCCCGCTCACGCTTGAGCGCGGCAAGCTCCTCACCGCTCGCCTTGAGATCGGCCTCCAGCTGCGCCACCTTCGTCTCCAGCTCCTTCTTGGCAGCCTCGACGGCTGCGGCAGCATCCTCCGCTTGCTTGAGGGCTCCGCCGAATGTTCGCTCGCGCGCGGAAAGCTCCTCCTCGTGGGCGTCAAGGTTGACCTTCCGCTGCACCAGCTCGCCCTCCTGTGCAGACAGCTTTGCAGCAGCAAGCCGCCGTTGCTCTTCGACTTCAGCCTTCTCGAGGAGGAAGGCCTTCTGCTCCTCGGCAAGTTTCTCCTGCTCCTCTGCCAGGGACCGGAGAGCTTCCTGGTTGAGACCCCGGAGCTCCTCCGCGCGCTTTTCGATTTCCACTCCCGCCTTCGCAACAAGCGCCTCGCGGGATTCCAGCTTGGCTTGCCGGGCACGATAAAGCGACACCAGCTTCGGCAGCAGCCGCTCCTCCTCAGGCTCGCTGCTGCTGCTGCTCGGCGCGTCAACCAGCGTCAGCCCAGTGGAGGCGAGCACCTCTCCATCGAAGCTCTCTCCCTCGACCGACGCCCTGGAGCTTGATGCCCAGGGGAGGTTGATGAAGACGACATCGCCGGCCTTCAAGTAGACGCCTGGCTGGGGCTCTTCGGAGCCTGGCGCTGCGGCAGCGGCGGACGGGTCGGCGGTCGACATAGCGCCTGGCGCTCCTGCGGCCTCAGGGCCGGCTGCTTCTTCAGTGGCAGTGGCGTCGTCGGCAGCAACCTCGGTCTCCATCGGCTCCGCAGCAAATGGGTCTGACGGCCGGAAAAGGGAGAAGAGTCAAGCAAATATCCAAGAGAAGATCAAAAGAAGAAGAACCCAAGGGAAGTTTTGAAGCGAGAGGATTACCTGTACCGGGTTCTGCAGTCGTGGTCTCCTCCGCTGGAGGGCCACTGGTGCTGTCCCTTGCCGGAGAACTCTCCCTTGCCGGAGACTTCTCCCTTGCCGGAGAACTCTCCCTTGCTGGAGGACTCTCCCTTGGCATTTCGGGGGTGGCCTCCGGGCGCTCCTGGTGGGGCTGCTCTGCTCCTACACAAACCAACAGTCAGATGTCAGCAAAGAACGAGTATCCATGTGCGCCTAACAGCGGAAAGCGAACCATATACTTATGCTGGGGGCTGCTCTGGAGGACAGTTGTCGGGTCCGGCAAGGTTGTCTCGGACGCGCCCCCTACTGTCGTGGTGGGTTCATCCTCGATGACAATCACCGGGACCTTGGCTCTCTTTGCTGCTCTCTGGGCCAGAGTCCTGAAAAGGAATAAGTTCAGAGTAAAGCAAATGAGATACAAGACAAAACAACAAGAATTGAAGAACTACAAGTACAACAAGAGAATCTTACTCTTCTTCTTCCTCGTAGGAGCTGAACGAGGAGAAGTCGAAGTCCGGTTCACGTACGGCTCGAAGAGGCGAAGGAGTAGTTTCCCTTGGCCGCTTGGCGGGAACGGTGGCGATGGTCTAAGACGACCCCGCTCCGGCTGTCGCCGCGGCGTGAGAAGCGGTGGTCCGGGTGGACCCCGCTCCAGTTGCCGCAACAGCGTGAGGTGCTCCCGCGGCCACAGTGCTTGCCGCGGTGGAGCATGTCGCGCGGCGCAGCGGCTGTTGACTCGCCAGCCGCTCCGCTACGTCCCCGGCCTTGCGGAGACGCCTTCTTGGTGGGGATGGAGGCTCTGCTTGTGGCGAGCTGCCTGAAGATGAGGAGGAAGAGGAGTTGATCCCCAGCGAGCCGCTCGTATCCTCGGCGGGCTCGTTCGACTCGACGCCATGCCCGGCAAGTTCTTTCTCACCGACGGGCTCCTCTCGCTCGGCACGGCTTGCCACCTCTGTTGCATCTGCCTCCTCCACGGTGAATCCAAATTCGCCCGCGGCTGCGGCTGCCGCCGCCTCTTCCAGCCTAGTGGCGATGCGTGTCATCTCCGCATCAGTGGTGTCGCGGGTGAGGCTATCCTTTTCGTCGGAGCGGACCGACACTTCTACCAAGCCGTCAAAAAACTCCTGCACGATGTTGTCTGCAGGCTCTTGCCAAGTTGGGACAAATCCATGCGAATCACATAGCGGCATCATTGCACGGATGCGGTCGAGCGCGGAGTTGTTGCACAGCGGAACGACACCCTGCGGCAACCTGAACACTTCGGGATGTTGAGGGTCGTACTTGAACAGCTCCTGGAGCATCGCGTTAAGCTCCAGAACAGTGAAGTTGAAGTTGAGGCCCGGACGCAGCCTCATTATATCCGCCGCATTCTTGAATTCCCAGACGGGTCTCCCCCGTTCCTGCAGGGGGGCGATGCCGCGACGAAGAAAATCTGCGCCAACAGCGCCTACAGTGAGCCCGGCAAGCCTGAGGCGTAGGATCCGGGTGACGGCAATCTTCAGCCTATCGTCTTCCAGGGCCACGTCACTCCAATCGCTGCCGCGTGCTACTGGGGCTTGGCGCCGGGCGGTAAACGGCTGCGGGTTCTCCTCGACAATCCAGCACCAGTCTGCTCTCCATTCCTCCCACTTGCCGCGGAACTCTCCCTCCAGATAAGTGTCCTTCTTGCCGGCCCTTGAGATCCAGGCGATTCCGCCGGATAAAGGCTCTCCTCTCTCTACTCGGGGCATAAAGAAGTGGCGAAAAAGGGCTACATTGGGATGGACTCCGACAAAGTTTTCGCAGAGATGTGCGAAAACTGCCATGGTCAGAACGGCATTGGGGGTGAAGTCAAGGAGGTGGAACCCGTAGGTGTTCATAATATCGCAGAAAAACTGAGAGAAAGGCGGGCAGAGCCCACAGTAGAAGAACAAGGCGAAGAAGGGATATCCGTTTGGAGCCATTTTCCAAGCGGCGGCTGGAAGTACCTTCGTGCGCGGATGCGCTCGCGTCTCCATCGACCAGAAGAGGTAATAATTCTCCCTCAGCTCCCTCGCGGCGAGCTTGGGGGGGAAAACTGCCCGCTCCTTTCGCAGCGCCGCAAGCCGCTGCGCCTCGGTCGACTTCACCACCTTCCCCTTGTCGGCTCTCGGAGCCATGGCGGATGTGGTGGAGGAGGTCGACGGCGTTGGTAGTACTGGTGGCGATGGGGGGCAGGGTGCTGCTCTCTTTCAGCTTTGGAAAGACGAGGGGCCGGGGGAGATTTCTGAGATTGGAGTAGCAACCGGCGAATGGGCGAACTACCCCTGTTTCCCCTACTTATAAAGAGGGAGGGGGCGGACGTTCCGCCTTTCCGAATAAAGAAACCACCCACGATCTCTCCCACGACGCCGCATTCAACGCGTGCCGTTCGGGGAGGGTGCGGTGGATACGGGGAGAGATACGGCGTAACCCAGGCCACGCGTGCCCGTGCCCTGTTTTGGGCCTGGCCCAACAGCGCTCGGCACCGTGTATGGACCAGGCCCGGGGGCTCCTGTCGGTGTAATAGAGTAGGGGTACCCTAGTATCCCGAACTTGTGCACGGGCAGTCACAGCATCCCGCGGCAAGGCTTGCCGGGTGACCGCCAAGATCCTTCGTGGTTCCTTTGGAGCCATTCAAGAACAAAATATCCAAGCCAAGGAGACAAGACCCCGGCAAGAGGAGCTTGCCGGGAAGGCCAACCAAGGCATGACAAAGTATCCAAGCCAAGGAGACAAGACCCCGGCAAGAGGAGCTTGCCGGGAAGGCCAACCAAGGCATCTCAAGGAACTTGCCGCGATGCGCCACGCGTCCCGGCAAGGCCCGGTGAGCGACAAGCTCCCGGACGCGACAAGACAACGACCGCGGCAAGGCGCTTGCCGCGGCAAGCCACCACTCCGGGCCCGCGCTCCAGCACTTCCACCAACGTGTCGCTCTAGGACCCTTCCAGGCGTACGTGGCGGGAGGCTGTGCAGCCAGCGGCGTGCGGTGGCAAGCAGCGCTGACAAGATTGCCACCGTGGCGAGTGGTGGCGTCCCTGACGGTCCCTTTTGCACTATTTAGGCGACGCAGATGGGCATTTAATGCCCTTGTCCCCTGCCGTCAAGGTTAGGTATGATACACTGTAGCAGGTAGTTGTACCAACCGCAACACATTTCCATTTTTACCCTTGTCTATGTTGCCACCTGTCGGTGACCCCTTGAGCATATAAAAGGAGGCCCGTGCGCAACGTAGGGGAGGGAGGAGAACACTCACGCTCGGTCTCGTTAGCTGCTGGGGTGTACTGTAGCACTCCGCGCTCCCGAGCAAGAACTCAATACAAACCACAAAGCAGGAGTAGGGTTTTACGCATCCGTGCGGCCCGAACCTGGGTAAACTGCTCGTGTGCTTCGCCTCGATCCGCTCTTCATGCGACCCTCGCCCCCGCCGAACCTAAAGGGACTCGGTCCGCCGGTCTCATAGGTGCTCGTGGATTAGTACCCCGGCAGCGGGCCCCGTGGGTCAGTGGGAGAGGGAGAGAGGAGAGCGAGCGGGCGACCGAGGGGAGAGTGGTTCAGGCGTGCGCCGCGCTGGGGCAGGCCGGCTCGGTTGCTGGTGGGCTGCGGCTCAGCGCTGCTGGGCCGTTTGGCCTGGGCATCGGCTGGGCCGGTTGGCCTGGCTCGCGCCTGGGCCTTTCCCCCCTTTTTTTGAATTAAGGCAGAGAGAGAAAAAAATAAAATAAGAGAAATCTATAATATTTTTATATAGGACATATATATATCAAAATTCTCAGGGGAATTAATCCTATAGCGTGGACATTTTTATAGAGGCAAAACAGAAACTAAAAAAACCTTTTCTGCAAACTCCAAATAAAATTCAAATTTGAATTCAAACCTTTTGGCAATATTTTCTTCTGACATTTTTGGAGTGTCATGTTAGCTCCTCTCATACTTTTTCTCAGGTATTTGTCATGGATATTGAGGTAGATTTTTAAATGCCATGTTGAATCCAAATTCAATAAAAATTCAAAAGCCTTTGAAAATTTCCAAATGCCACTCAATTCAAACAAAATGCATAGATGCTTAACTAATAATTGTAAAACATTCCAAATTGAAAATTTGGGATGTTACAAACCTACCCACCTTAAGATGAATCTCGCCCTCGAGATTTGGGTTGGCTAGCAAATAGGTGCGGGTGGTCTCGGCGGAGATCTTCTTCTCGCTCCCAGGTGGATTCCTCCTTGGAATGATGACTCCACAGAACCTTGCAAAACTTGAGGATCTTGCTGCGGGTAACTCTGTTCGCAGTCTCAAGAATCCTGACGGGTTTCTCCTCATAAGTCAGATCACTGTTGAGCTGTATGGCCTCTAGGGGCACTGTGTCTCTCAAAGGAATATCGGCTATCTCAGCATGGCATTTCTTCAGCTGGGAAACATGGAAGACATCATGAACTCCTGACAATCCCTCCGGCAATTCCAGCTTGTATGCAACTTCTCCTCTGCATTCGAGGATTTTGTAGGGGCCAATGAACCTGGGTGCTAATTTTCCTTTAACACCAAATCTCTTGATTCCACGAAGTGGGGACACACGGAGATAGGCTCGGTCTCCAACTTCATACGTTACCTCCTTGTGTTTACTGTCAGCACAACTCTTCTGTCTCGACTGGGCTATCTTGAGTCTATCTCGAATTAGTTTGACCTTCTCTTCGAAGTCTCTGATAAGATCGGGACCAAAAAGCTTTCGGTCTCCAACACCATCCCACAACAATGGTGTTCTGCACCTCCTTCCGTATAGAGCTTCGAAAGGGGCCATCTTCAAACTGGTCTGATAGCTGTTGTTGTACAAGAACTTTGCGTATGGCAGATTGTTATCCCAGCTAGACCCATAGTCTAGCGCACAGGCTCTCAACATGTCCTCCAGAATCCGGTAGACTCTCTCGGTCTGTCCATCTGTCTGTGGATGAAAAGCTGTACTGAACTCCAGCCTCGTACCCAAAGTTTCATGCAACTGATTCCAAAACTTTGAGGTAAATTGCGTTCCTCTATCTGACACGATACTCCTCGGAACTCCATGCAGACATACGATCCTGGACATGTATATCTTGGCTAACTTAGCGCTGGTATATGTAGTCTTCACGGGAATGAAATGAGCTACCTTGGTCAAGCGATCAACCACTACCCAGATAGAATCATAACCTGAACGGGTCCTGGGTAATCCTGTGATAAAATCCATTCCAAGTTTTTCCCGTTTCCACTCGGGAATCGGCAGTGGTTGAAGTAACCCTGCCGGCTTCTGATGCTCAGCCTTTACTCGCTGACAAACATCGCATACTGCTACGTACTCGGCAATATCCTTCTTCATACCTATCCACCAGAAACTTTCCTTCAAATTCAGATACATCTTGGTGTTGCCTGGGTGAATCGAGAATGGTCAATCATGGGCCTCCTGAAGAATCAACTTCCTGACCTCTGGGTCATTGGGCACATAGATGCGATCCTCAAACCATAAAGTTCCGTGTTCATCCTCACGGAAACCTTTAGCCTTTCCGTTACTCATCTTTTCCTTTATCTCTGCAATTTCCTTGTTCGTCTTCTGGGCTTCACAGATTCTTTCAGTCAAAGTGGACTGAATATCCAGGGTGGCGACAAATCCTCTTGGTACTACTTCCAATCGGAGATCTCTGAGATCTCGACTAAATTCTGAGGTAATCCTCCAGCTATGAGGGTGTTCACATAACTTTTGCGGCTCAAGGCATCTGCTACAACATTTGCCTTCCCTGGGTGATAATGCAATCTCATGTCATAGTCCTTGACCAATTCAAGCCATCTCCTCTGCCTGAGGTTCAATTCCTTCTGCGTGAAGATATACTTCAGGCTCTTATGATCCGTGTAAACATCACAACTATTTTCGACAAGGAAATGTCTCCACGTCTTGAGTGCGTGCACTACGGCTGCTAACTCCAAATCGTGCGTGGCATAATTCATCTCATGAGGTTGTAGATGTCTAGAGGAATAAGCTACAACTTTTCCTTCCTGCATGAGCACTCCTCCGAGCCCTTGACGAGAAGCGTCACAATACACCTGGTAGTCCTTGTGTATGTCCGGCAAAATGAGTATTGGGGCTGTAACTAGACGTTTCTTCAACTCCTGAAAACTGGCTTCACAATCCTCGGTCCAAATGTACTTTGTTTCCTTCTTCAACAGCTCGGTCATGGGTTTAGCAATCTTGGAGAAATTCTCAATAAATCTCCGATAGTATCATGCGAGTCTGAGAAAACTGCGGATCTCCTTGACTGAGGTGGGGGATTGCCAGTTGGTGACCGATTCAACCTTGGTGGGGTCGACTGCTATTCCTTCTCCTGAAATAACATGTCCGAGGAATCCGACTTCCTTCAACCAAAATTCACATTTGCTGAACTTGGCATATAACTAATGTTCTCGGAGTTTCTCCAGGATTAGACGCAGATGTTCCTTGTGCTCTTCCTCGCTCTTGGAGAAAACCAAGATGTCATCGATGAACACCATGACAAACTTGTCCAGATATTCCATAAATACCTTGTTCATCATGCTCATGAAATATGCAGGGGCATTAGTCAATCCGAATGACATGACGGTATACTCATATAAACCATACCTGGTGGTGAAGGCTGTTTTGGGTATATCCTGTTCACGAATCTTCAGCTGATGATACCTTGATCGAAGATCGATCTTGGAAAATACTTTGGCTCCGACTAGCTAATCAAATAAATCATTAATCATCGGTAGAGGGTACTTATTCTTGATGGTCACGTTGTTCAATGAACAATAATCTACAACCATTCTTAGGGTTCCATCCTTCTTCTCTACCAAATGAACTGGGGCTCCCCAAGGTGACGAACTTGGGCGAATATATCCTTTCTCCAATAATTCCTTGATCTGCTGCTTGATCTCTTCCAAATCATTCGGGGGCATCCGATAAGTTATCTTGGATATTGGGGCTGTGCCAGGTAATAACTCGATCAAAAATTCTATTTCTCTATCTGGTGGCATTCCTGGTAATTCCTCCGGGAATACATCAGGAAAATCTTGTACTACAGGCACTTCCTCCTGAACCACTCCCGTGAGGGAATTCACATGTTTCTTTATCGGTGTGCGTCTGGATACATACTTGATCCTCTTCTGTTCCGAGGTGGTGAGCAAAATCGTCTTGCGGGCACAGTCAATGTTCCCTTCAAACCTCGTCAACCAGTCCATGCCTAGGATCACGTCCAATCCCTAGGATTCTAAGACTATGAGGTCTACAGGAAAATCATGATTTCTGATGCTAAGGGTTGAATGACAGCCTAAGCCTGCCATCATATCTCCTCCTCAAGAAGTGACTTGGATCGGGGTTCTAAGGGTCCTAGTGGGCAACCCGTATTTTTCCACAACTACCCTTGATATGAATGGATGCGTTGCACCGGAATCAAAGAGTACCAATACTGGACGTGAATTTAATAATAACTTACCAACCACAGTTTCTGGCTGATCATAGACGTCCTCCATGTCAATGTGATTCACCTGAGCATGAGGAAAAGGGTTGGGCTTCTTTGCTGAGCTTCCGTTGCCGTTGCCGTTCCCATTCCTCTGCTTGGCCTCAGGACAATCGGTGGCGTAGTGCCCTGTCTTCTGGCACTTGAAGCAGGTGATATGACTCAGATCCTTCTGAGTTGGAGCAGGACGGTGCTGGTTGCCGTTACCTCCATTGCCTGACTTGGGGTTGTTGTCGTGGTTGCGATTGTTCCCATTCCCTCCATGGTTATGTCCACCATTATTGTGTCCTCCATGGGTGTGATGGTTATGTCCTCCCGAGTATGGGGCATAGCGGGGCTTCTGCTGAGCTCCGGAGTTGTACTTTCCCTGGCTATATTTCCGATTGCGGCTTTCAATCTGTTGCTGCTTGCCTTCAAGTATAGTGGCCTTGTCTACCAGCTCCTGGTAGTTGTTGAAGGTAGCCACCATTAGCTGCATTCCCAGCTCATCATTGAGTCCCTCAAGAAACTTCTCCTATTTTGCGGCATCTGTGGCCACGTCATCTAGGGCATATCGAGATAACTTGTTGAACTCATCCACATACTGCCCCATAGTACGGTTCCCTTGGCGTAAGTTGCGGAACTCACGCTTCTTCAGACTCATGGCTCCAACTGAGACATGCGCAATGCGGAAAGCCCGCTGGAACTGATCCCATGTCATGGTGGCGACCGGATAAGTGGCGGTGTAGTTTTCCCACCAAGAGGCTGCAGGTCCATTCAGTTGATGTGCGGCAAAACGCACCTTCTCAGCATCTGTGCATCCAGCAGTTGTTACATCCCTTCCGATCTTGCGGAGCCAATCATCAGCTACAACCAGCTCGGTGCTACTAGAGAACACCGGCGGATTCAGCCTTAGGAACCGGGACAGGTTATCGATAGGGGGTGGTGGCGGTGGATTGTTGTTGTTGTTGCCTTGGTTTTGGATGAGCATTTGCATTAAGGCATTCTGCTGTTGAATCAGCTGGGTGAGCTCTGGCGGGAAAGTGAAACCGGGGTCACGTCTCGGAGGCATCTGGTGTTATGGAGTGGATGAGAAATTAGAATAGAACAAGGGTCTAATGAGAAAAAAGCACTACCCAAATGAATGCACAAACACAATCACATCAATCATTTATTCATTCAACTAAAGCAAGGTTCAAACTCAGATTACAAGATCTCACGACTAATCGAAAATAACGGCCTAACTGATCGACGAAAATAAAAATAAAAATAACATGGTGGTCGACTAAATGTCTTCATCAATTATCCCTGCGTCCTCTGGTGCGTCGTCCTCTGGTGCGGCATCTCCTCTTGCGGCTTCCTTCGGTGGAGCTCTCTTCATAATCCTGGTCATTGCTCACGAGAGGTCCATCATCTCCACTCGGGAAAAGGTCTTCTCCTCCAGTGTGGCAATATATTTCTTCCGGTCCTCGAGTCTTTCGATAAAATCCTTGACTTCATCCTCATGCTCATAGTGGGCTTCACGTGCTACATCCTCTAGTTCAATTTCACGAAGATGCAACTTTTGGACTATCTTCAAGCTCCTGCGCATCTGAATCTCTAGAGCCATGATGTGAGCCTCCAAGTCTTGGACATATGAGCAGACGGAGTCGTCATCTTGGTGCGGATAATCTCTCCATCTGCAGTCCTGTGAGAAATCATGGTGTGGTCTTATCCAACAAGCTCGGTCTTGTATTCCTCCTGGATGCGTCCAAGTGCACTAAGAACTGCTATGTTTCTCCCAAGTATCCAAGTGGGAGCAGTGAACTTGAAGTCAACGGGCGCCGAGAGGCTTCCAAAAGTTCTCCCTGGTATGTGCACCTTAATCCTATAACGACGGTCTTCTGGAAATGCCATGATAGGGGTCCCGGTGATAGACGGCAGAGCAATCTTCAATTCCTTGGTGATCTGGACCAGCCTCCTGCCGAAAAGCATTGTCTCATCTGGCTGGCAAAACTCCGGGAGCAGAACTGGGATGAACTTGACGGCCATCTAGAATGTTGAAATCGGAGAGAAGTCAGAAATGAACAGGGGAGAATTATAGAATGATAAGGACATAAAATAAAATAGTCCTTCCTATGGCTTTCCGATCCTAGGGGTTACGTCCTATGGTCAGCGTGTGCTCTGAATACCATCTTTGTAACGACCCGACCCAAAATCGGTCAAGTCTCTGTGTAGCTGTACCATCCTAAGATCATGCTGGCACACACAGTACATTGATGAAAAGATTCAAAGTTCAATCACACCTGAGTTTATTACACGATTCTCATATCAAGTCTTTATTACAATAGAATAAATTCGGCCGAAGGCCAACTCATGAGAAATAAACTAAATAAAGCTGCGGAAGCATAGACGAATAGCGAGTCCATCCGACTCCATAGGGCAATCGCCAAGTGTAGATCGTAGCCTCACTCCTGGTCGGAAAACTCCTCTGCAACATAAGACGTTGCAGCCGTGTAGGTTAGCATTTTGAATATGTCGGCACGTCATAGAGAGAACAACAGTAAAATTTCTAACACTATATGCAATTTGGCTGTGGGGCTCTAAGTTTTATGTTTTTGCGAAAAAGCCAATTTTTCCCTATAACAAAGGACTTGCTTGCAATTACTACAAAATGTTGGTTGTTATTGAGATGGTTCCGCCAACCAATGTCTCATTCCCAATTATTAAATAACCCCTCAATTAATTTAGTTCGGTGTTGAGATTTCCGAAATACTCCAATTTTCGGAGGCTCATTTGTCCGTAACCGGGGACACGGCTAATCGATTAGGTTGTTACTCTGCAAAGTCTTGTGCACTTTACCCGCAAGAATCGTTCCCTCCTTTATGTCCTCGCACTGCCTGGTGTTTGAAGACGGGATGAATGAAATAGGGTCTTCCGTAGAGTTTCTCTGAGCACTGCCGGTACCCATCCATGTTCTACCATTCTTCTACATCTGCTGGCACCGTTCGTCCAGAGTCACGCCTAGGGTCAACCCAGCCAGAGGCCATAATGGCTTGTGGCTGCACGGGTAAGCTTCCGGTCAAAGGGTATCCATCCGTCTCTTCGTGGCTGGGTGAAGCTTTCCGCAAGATGTCATGGGGCTCCTCCATGAATCCCGGCCATCCGCTGGTTCCTCCAGGGTGCCCGTCAACCGTCCTCCACCCAGTAGTGAATTTGAAGTCCATCTTGAGCTTGAAGTCATGGGGTTGTCATCATCTTGACTCTCACATCTCCCTTATGAAACACTCAACCAACCCCGTCTACGAGCATAGCAAAATAAACTACATCGTCCCGAGCAATGGTAACAAGGGGAAGTGGGTTCATCCTACCTCATGATACTACTCAAGAACATAACTTAAAATTCTCCTACTGCATGCATGGTGGGGAGGAATAGTTCTAATGCAACAAAATCATAGGTATTGTAAAACATGATTAAATAACTTGCATGGCTGACGGTCTTCAAATGCTAGTGACTCGAGATAGCAAGCTTCGCACTCCGAAAATTCTATCGAGTCAGACAATAGCACAAATAAGTATTGCACTAATGACATATCAGCAAACTGAAGGAAAACACACAATCACTCAAACCAAAATCGAAGAAAACTCGAGGAAAACAAAAATAAAGGTTTCCATCACATCAAGCTACAACAAAGAAATAGTTTTAACCTACTAACACTTTTCTTTACAGAACCAAAACAATGGTTTTACCTAACATAAAGGAAAACAGCATACAAACTAGGTGCAAAAAGATTCAAACCAATATCTATTATAGAACTCCTATTATACCTAAAACAAAACCATTAAGAAAATAAAATAAAACTTTTTATTTTGCTGTAAATAAATGTTCACTCTCTGTAACTACAGAAACTAATCTAAAATAAATTATAACATAGGAAAAATAAAATTTAAAAATAACTAGAACAGCAAGCTAAATAAACTAGAAAAGCTTGTTTTTGCATAAAAAATATTTTTAATAAAGACTAAAAAATTCCCAAATAAATTCCTACTGCTAGACAAAGTCAAAACAAAGTAGTGACAAAAAGAATCACTAAAAAAATCCTAACTCAATTTATAGCAGAAAAACTAATCTGACTAAAACTAATATAAAACAATTTTTAAAAATCTAAACATGGCCGAATCTAATTTCTACAGCAACTATAGGAAATTTTCAAACTAGAGCAAAAAGAATCAACTAAAAATATTAAATAACTTAAAAGATATAGATTTTACAAAACTGGAACTATTCTGTTAAAAACAGAAACGTAAAAATTAAAATAAAACACCTAGGCGCTAACGGGCCGAAACAGTGAGCGATCCGGAAACTAAACAACGCTCGGGCATTATATAAACTAAACCATGCACTCGCTTAAAACAGAAAACCGACCGGTTCGATCTAACTAAACCAGGTAACTAAACCAAAATAAAACCACCTAAACCGATCTAACCCGTAACTAAAACCGATCTATATGAAATAAAACCATACCCCTTCGGAATCTAATCAAGGCCCTAGGTTTCAGATCGAACGGTGAGGGGAGGTGGCGGCTTACTGCGGCGGAGGTCGACGGCGACAGAGGGTGGCGGAGGTCGGCGTCGAGCGGGGCGGGGTCTCCGGCGGTCGGTGAGGGTGGCGAAGACGTCGGGTGGATGCGGCGGAGCTTGGGGAAGTCGGGGCGGAGTTGTTGGAGCTCGGGGACGGCGCGGACCTCGAGACATGGCGAAAACAGGGCCCGGCACTCTGCAACTCCAGCGACGGGTGGTGATGCTCAAGGCGGCGGCTCTGGCGATCCCTGGAAGGAGAGAGGATGTCAGGGAGGTGCGCACGGTTGAGAGGTTTCGGCTGGCAAGATTTCAGGGCAGGGGGATCCTCACCGGGGTCGGAATCGACGGCGGACTGCGGCGGTCGACGGCGAGATCCAAAGGAGGAGGGCGTGAGCTGCGGGGTGTTTTGGGCTAGGGTTTTAGGGGGATCGAGAGAGGAGGGGCCTAGGTATTTATAGGACACCTTTCTTGGGGCAGGGGCGACTCGGGATCGTGATCCCGTTGAATTCGGACGTGGCGGCGGCGTCGAACGTGCTCTGGCGTGACATAGCGTGGGCGAGGGGAAAGAGAAGGGGTGGGGATGAGGGCGGGCCCCGCGGGTCAGTGGGAGAGGGAGAGAGGAGAGCGAGCGGGCGACCGAGGGGAGAGTGGTTCGGGCGTGCGCCGCGCTGGGGCAGGCCGGCTCAGTTGCTGGTGGGCTGCGGCTCAGCGCTGCTAGGCCGGTTGGCCTGGGCGTCGGCTGGGCTGGTTGGCCTGGCTCGCGCCTGGGCCTTTTACCTTTTTTTTGAATTAAGGCAGAGAGAGAAAAAAATAAAATAAGAGAAGTCTGTAATATTTTATATAGGACATATATATATCAAAATTCTCAAGGGAATTAATTCTATAGCATGGACATTTTTATAGAGGCAAAACAGAAACTAAAAAAACATTTTCTGCAAACTCCAAATAAAATTCAAATTTGAATTCAAACCTTTTGACAATATTTTCTTCTGACATTTTTGGAGTGTCATGTTAGCTCCTCTCATACTTTTTCTCAAGTATTTGTCAGGGATATTGAGGTAGATTTTTAAATGCCAAGCTGAATCCAAATTCAATAAAAATTCAAAAGCCTCTGAAAATTTCCAAATGCCACTCAATTCAAACAAAATGCATAGATGCTTAACTAAAAATTGTAAAACATTCCAAATTGAAAATTTGGGATGTTACACCCACGAAGGACTTGCCCCACTAGCGGTAGATCTTCACAAAGTAGGCGATCTCCTTGCCCTTACAAACTCCTTGGTTCAACTCCACAATCTTGTCGGAGGCTCCCAAGTGACACCTAGCCAATCTAGAAGACACCACTCTCCAAGAAGTAACAAATGGTGTGTTGATGATGAACTCCTTGCTCTTGTGCTTCAAATGATAGTCTCTCCAACACTCAACTCTCTCTCTCACTGGATATGGATTTGGTGGAAAGAAGATTTGAGTGGAAAGCAACTTGGGGAAGTGAGGGAGTCCTAGATTAGGGGGTCTCCGGACAGCCGAACTATACCCTTTGGCCGGACTATTGGACTATGAAGATACAAGATTGAAGACTTCGTCTCGTGTCCGGATGGGACTCTACTAGGTGTGGAAGGTAAGCTAGGCAATACGTATATGGATATCTCCTCCTTTGTAACCGACCTTGTGTAACCCTAACCCTCTCCGGTGTCTATATAAACCGAAGGATTTTTAGTCCGTAGGAAAACAATCACAACATACAATCATACCATAGGCTAGCTTCTAGGGTTTAGCCTCTCTGATCTCGTGGTATATCTACTCTCGTACTACCTATATCATCAATATTAATCAAGCAGGACGTAGGGTTTTACCTCCATCAAGAGGGCCCGAACCTGGGTAAAACATCGTGCCCCTGCCTCCTGTTACCATCCGGCCTAGACGCACAGTTCGGGACCCCCTACCCGTGATCCGCCGGTTTTGACACCAACATTGGTGCTTTCATTGAGAGTTCCGTTGTGCCTTCGCCACCAGGAAGGATGTCTCATCCCGTCTTTAAAGACGGCACTATTGCTGAGGGAGCTTTGGCTATCAGCCAAACTCTCCGGCTAGGTGGTTTTCTTATGACCGCCTGTTTGGCCGCTGCGCCGACGATGACTTCTCGGGTCATTGAAAGTAATCTTCACATCAACTCGGAACTCGCCGAGTAGTTAGATCCAATGGAGCTCTCTTCCCTGAACGAGCTCTTGGATCGCATCGCCGCCCTGGGACTCGCTACAGACTACGATCAGATTGGGCCTAAACCCGATCTAAGAGAGATCAACTCTCCCCAGGTCACCCATCACGTTGCAGTGGAGGAGGAACAATGCGGCAACCCTTCATCTATCTTAAGGACTAGCTATATCCGGATTCCCGATCCCTCCAAGCTGGATACCCGCAGAGGGGAGGACGTCACTCAAGGCCTGAACCTAGAATCAGGCAGCGGGCTAGATTTATCGGAAAACATCCAATAATCCAAACTTCTGAGTTCGGAAAATCCTTGGCCCCTGAGTCTCAGATTGGGTAAGGATTCGGATTCAATTCCACCCACCCACCCAAACATACGCGGTCTATCCCAAATTAGGCAAGAGCCCGAAGAAATAGTACACCATTACTGGGCCAGATTCCTCCTGGTCATGAACAGGATAAAAGACTGCCGCGAGGAAGATGCAATTTCATTCTTCCGCAATAATTGCACGAACAAGGGAATCCTCAACACCATAAGTCGCCATGAAATTACACGCTTTGCCGACTTGGTGTCCATAGTACGAAAGTACTGTGCAATGGAAAGCGCCTGGAAAACCGAAATAAAATTTTGGGATAATCCGGCCCTGAATACAAACCCAGTCCGAAATAAAAGGGTGCATTATCACAATACACCTGGGTTAACTACCAAAAAGCAAAAGCCCTCTACGGGGCAAGGAACCATCCTGGAGGGATGGCTCAACGGATCCTGCAAAATTCATAGTATAGCGGATGCAATACCAACGCACAGCCTTAGGGCATGTTGGATACTCTGGCAGGTGGCCAAAAATGGTGAGGATCTACTCCTCCCAAAAACCACAGAGCACCATCCCGTGGACAACAATACGGTGTTAACGGTCTTTGAGACCTTCGCGTCAAATAATAGACGCAAGCGAACACTCCACAGCATGTCCGAAATCTTCCACATAGCAGAAATAAATCCTTGGAGTGACACGGCTATTACCTTCAATGCCAGTGACGAACCCAAATTCCGAACAGCCCGAGCACCAGCCGCACTAGTCCTCAGTCCAATCGTGGACGGCTTTCGACTCACCAAGGAACTCATGGACAGTGGCAGCAGATTAAACCTCATCTATGAGGAAACTCTTCAAAAGATGGAAATAGACTGGAGCCGCATTGAGCAAAGTAGCACAACATTTAGAGGAATCATCCCCAGTCGGGAAGCACGCTGTGCTAGGAAAATCACACTAGATGTGGTATTCGGCACGCCGGATAATTACAGGTCCGAAGAAATTACATTCCGAGTGGCCCCATTCAGCAGCGGTTACCACACTCTACTAGGGCGGGAGGCATTTACAATCTTCCAAGCCATACCCCATTACGGGTACATGAAGCTCAAAATATCCGGGCCCAACGGAATCATCACTCTTGCTAGTGATCCGGACATAGCACTCCGTATCGAAAATAAGACAGCCGCACTGGCCATCGAGGCACTATCCGAAGCCCTAGCGGCCGAGGAACTAACTGCGCTGCGCTCCACGGTGAACATGGATGATGTGATACTCGATAAAAGATCCAAGTCCACCTCCTTTAAACCGACAGACGAAATAGTCAAATTCCAAGTCCATCCAACGGACCCGACAAAAACAGCTTCCATCGGGGCACAATTAAACCCTGATGTCGACGCTGCACTGCGAGAGTTCCTACACGAGAACTGGGACATTTTTGCCTGGCACCCTTCAGACATGCCAGGAATCCCACGCGGGCGGGCTGAGCACAGCCTACATATCCTAAAAGGATTCAAGCCAGTCAAGCAGGCTCTTCGACGTTTCTCCGAGCCTAAGAGACAAGCCATGGGAGAGGAACTAGCCAAGCTATTGGAGGCCGGATTCATCAGAGACATAAAACATCCGGACTAGCTAGCAAACCTGGTGATGGTACCAAAGAACGACAAATCCTGGCGCTTGTGCGTCGATTTTAAGGACCTTAACAAGGCCTGCCCAAAGGATCCCTTCCCCCTCCCCCGCATCGATCAAATCATCGATGCTACCACAGGACACGATTCATTGTGTTTCCTTGACGCATACTCCGGATACCATCAAATTAAAATGGCGGAGCCAGACCAAGCCGCAACGGCATTCATCACACCATACGGCCCATTCTGCTTCAACACAATGCCCTTCGGGCTCAAAAACGTCGGTGCAACATATCAGCGCATGATTCAGACATGTCTGGCAAACCAGATTGGCAAAACAGTGGAGGCATACGTGGATGACGTGGTCGTTAAAACCAAGCATGTCGAAACTCTAGTAGACGACTTGAGGCTCACATTCGACAACCTCCGAACATATGACATCAAGCTCAATCCGGAAAAATGCGTTTTCAGCATACCATCCGGAAAGCTCCCGGGATTCATTGTCTCCAGTAGAGGTATTGAAGCTAATCCGGCCAAAATCCGAGCGTTGTCATAGTTGGCTACCCCAAAAGACCTCAAACAAATACAAAAATTGACTGGATGCGTGGCGGCTCTAAGCCGCTTTATCTCCCGCTTGGGAGAAAAGGCATTACCCCTTTATTGCCTCCTCCGACGCACCAAACACTTCGAGTGGACGGATGCCGCCTCGGCCGGACTCAATGAAATAAAAGCCATATTGGCAACAAACCCAGTCCTGGCCGTGCCAAACATTGGCGAACCAATGCTATTATACATTGCGGCAACTCATCAAGTAGCAAGCGCAGTGCTCGTCATCAAGCGAGAAGTGGACGGACACAAATTCCCCCTTCAAAAGCCGGTTTACTATGTGTCCATTGTCCTTACTCCATGCAAATCACGGTACCCGCATTATCAAAAGATAGCGTACGCGGTATTTATGGCATCCCGGAAGCTGCAACACTACTTTCAAGAGTGTTCGATAACAGTAGCCTCAGAAGTACCACTTAACGATATTATAAACAACCGCGACGTGACGGGACGGATTGCCAAATGGGCCATTGAGCTCCTCCCGTTATACATAACTTACAAGCCACGGCGAGCTATCAAGTCACAAGTTTTGCCTGACTTCGTCGCGGAGTGGACGGAAGCCGAACTCCCTAAAGAGTACGGAACATATTCAAACTAGATCATGCACTTTGACGGCTCTAAAATGTTGGCTGGTCTGGGGGCTGGCATCGTTTTGATGTCCCCAATAGGAGATACCATTCAATACATACTGCAGATAATGTATACAGACTCCAACAACGCAGCCGAATATGAGGCCCTTCTACATGGTCTCCGGATGGCAGTATCCATGGGCATTCAACGCCTAGAGGTGCGCGGGGATTCGAACCTCGCGATATCCCAGATAAATGGAGACTTCGATGCCAAGGATCCGAAAATGGCAGCTTATCGCAATGCCATCCTCAAAATGTCAGCTCGGTTCAAGGGGCTCGAATTTCACCATGTGGCTCAGGAAAACAATCAGGCGGCGGATATCCTCGCCCGCATCGGCGCAAAACACGACGCGGTCCCTCCCAACATATTTCTGGAACGGCTCTTCAAGCCATACGTAGCATGGGAAGGGGACACCGGTAACAACAGTCCGGACCCGGCCAAAATACCCGATACCGAACTCTCTGACACAATCGGAGGCTCCGCCACCGAAATAACACATTCAGCCCACGAAATAATGGCCATTATTGCCCCGTGGACAGAACCATTCCTGGCCTACCTAAGTAGACAGGAACTTTCGGAGGACCAAAATGAGGCATGCTGCATAGTGCGGCGATCCAAGGCTTACAGGGTCCATGAGGGAGAATTGTACAAAAAAAGCGCTACCGGAGTCCTTCAAAGGTACATCTCCGAAGATGAAGGGCGGAACCTTTTGGCAGAAATTCACGCCGGACTCGGCGGTCATCACGCCGCAGCCCGAGCTCTTGTAAGCAAGGCCTTCCGTACATGATTCTATTGGCCAACGGCCCGGGCAGATGCACAGGACTTGGTCCAACGTTGCGCCGGTTGCCAGCTCTTTGCAAATCAAAGCCACATGCCACCCACCGCCCTCCAAACAATCCCCATTACATGGCCCTTCACGGTCTGGGGGCTTGACAAGGTTGGACCCCTTAAAGGGGGAACCCACAAGAAAAAATACTTATTGGTCATGGTGGATAAATTAACCAAATGGATAAAGGCTAAACCGGTTAAAACAGCCGAATTCGGACCAGTGATAGATTTCATATCCGGGGTTGTACACCGTTACAGCATCCCCCATTGCATCATCACTGATAACGGCACGAACTTCATGGCCGACGAGGTAAAACTTTGGTGCAGCAAAATGGGCATCAAGCTCGATTATACTTCAGTCTATCACCCACAAACCAACGGTCAAGTCGAACGAGCAAATGGTCTCATAATGAGCGGCATTAAACCCAGATTAGTGCGCTCCTTAACGGAGTCTGACACGCACTGGGTAGAGAGCTCGACTTCGTACTCTGGGGGTTGCGTACCACGCCGAATCATAGTACCGGATATACACCGTTTTTATGGTGTACGGCATAGAGACAGTCCTGCCCTGTGACATAATTCATGACTCACCTCGAGTGCACATGTACGAAGAAAGAGAAGCCGAGCTCGATCGGCAGGACAGTCTGGACACCTTGGAGGAAGAGCGCGACATAGCCAAAGCCCGTTCCGCATTTTACCAGCAACAGGCTCGCAGATACCAAAGCAGAGAAGTACGGGCCAAAAATTATAACGTTGGCGAACTAGTTCTATGGTGCCGGATAAGAAAAAGAACAAGCTCGAGCCCAAATGGGAAGGTCCGTTCATTATCGACCAAGTTCTGACCGGTGGAGCATACCGACTGTGGGATGCATCGACTAGTCGACTCGAGCCGAACCCATGGAACGCAGCCAGGCTTCGAAGATTCTACGCTTAGCACCGGACTCTATGTTAGTCTCCTCCCTTTGTCCATTTTCTGCATATGCATCATCTGTCTTGTTTCCCTTTCTTTCTTTTATTTCTCTACACCTTCAAGGGTCACCTTGTGCCTCACTCGTACATTACAGATGCGCTATCCGCACTCTTCATACCTGGGGGCTTGTTTCATAGAAGCTTAAGTTATTTTCCTGGGCCTCACGCCCAACACATGTGTTATACTTCCGCATGTACCTTTTTTCACCATTATATGCATCGATATGACTTAAGTTTTGGCCAACCTGGGTTGCCTGGCTCTTGTATTTATGCCCTACTTTCCCGTTAATTTGGCTAGGGCATAAGGGGAGCACCTCTGCGATTGTTACCGCCGGGTCAGCCGAACGTGTACCTCAGACTGGGTGAAGCCAAAAGCTAGCGTTCTTAAGGGAATATTCGGTCGATGAACAAAAGATGACTTCTATTATTCATATCTGCCCCCAGATGATTTTTCTGCGCTTCTTATTGTAGTCCGGACATGCACTTTAGGGCATGCTTACCCAGGGAAAGGAACCCTTAATGGAACTATTCTCCACGCATGCCCCGGTTCTTACATAACCGAGAGGGTATTCGGATACACTCCGGACTGTCGGGTCCCCAGGTTGAAGCGAAAAGGTCCGCCATGACAAACGATCTACAATCTAGCTAGAAGGCATTATACATGTCACTTTAAAATTACATAGTCAATTTGACTGGTTGAACTCCTCTTCAATACCATCCAATAGGCTGTCTAGTCTATAGTCCTGTTGGGAATACTTCACAACCAATTCTACTTGGCCGTACACTAAGCTCATAGGGATCTCCTTCCCATCAGGCCCCACAGGTCCGACTTCGGCCATGTGGTTCGGGTCAGCCTTCGTGTACCGTGTCTTCACCATTGCCCAGGCTTCCCTGGCACCCTGACAACAGGCCGATATCTTCCATAATCGGAAGTGCCGCCGTGTACCCTTTAGCTTTTCCGCAAGCTCTCCAAGGCCTTCGGGTATGGAGACGGATGGCCACAAGGCCTAGGCGACGCCTTGCATCACCTGCCAAACTCGTTCGTGCAGCTGTGAGAGCTCGGGAAGAAGGTCACCCATTGAACCGGGCATTTCCTCGGTAGGACAACTTGTTAGCATAACTACAGACATAACTCTATCAGCCAGCTTCCTCACCGAACTTTTCAAAGTTCGTTCAAGCACTTACTAAATATGCCGCGTCGAAGCAGCCGATTTTCCTTAATAGAGTCCGACAGTTGGGCGCGAACCTCTTGTAGTTCCACGCCCAGCTTGGTGTTGGCATCTTGGAGATCATTTTTCTCCCGCCTCACCCTCGTAAGCACGTTCTCACCGGCCTTCAGCTGGCGTTGGAGCTGCTGCTTATCCAGATTTACTCTAGTGTCATCTGCAATTTTATCGTCAGATCTGCATACACGCCGCATTCTATATGATACTTATCATTTGAAGGATATGTTACCAGAGGGGGACTCTTTGGGCTCCCCTGCTGCGGCCAGTGTGGCCTGAAGTTGGGCTTTGCACTCTTCCAGCTCCTAGGACAGTTGAGTATTCTTTTTTGTAAGAACCTGCATAACAAATGATCCTTAAATCATCCTAACTGTTTCAAGTCTCAGGGGCTACTGATATATATAATCACCAAATTTTCTCACCCGTATGTCTTTCACATACTGCTCCGTGGCTCTGGCTAGACCATTTTGAGCGGCACGGAGGTGCACATCTCCCGAGTTGAAGGCATCCAATGCCGCTTGGCAGAAACAAGCGTCACGAAGAACAGTCCGGCGACGCCTATGGTTCATGGCACTTTCCACCTCGGAATGGGTGGCGGACAGTTTATCCGCATCCTCTGTCGGAGGAGCACCCGGCGCACGCCTTGTATTCGTCCCCGCCTCCGAATCCGGCCTTGGAGCCTAGCTTGTGGAGGCGCGATTGGTAGCCTCTCCGGGTATAGTCCGGCGAGCGCTCTTTTTCCTGAAAAGAAGGCATGGGCGTTAATATGTCTATGAGAATGATGTCTTGCAATAAGGACGGCGCGCCATACCGCTGCGCCGGTGTCTCAATCCGGATTGCGGTTCTTTTCAGCCTGCTTGGCCTCGCGGCCCCTTGTTGGCCAGTCGCCACAGGCTCGGCCTTCGGCCTCGAGGACCTCCCCTGCAAAACACGGCTGTTATACGGCAATCAAAAACACGCAAGGATGGATCCCTTTTTGAACTGCTGGGACTTCGTTCTCAGTCACCTGTGAGGCTGGAACTAGCCGAGGGTAATCGGCCCTAATGGCCACCAAAGCATTGTCATTACTCGATTGGTAAAATACCCCATCGATCAGCTCCATAGATATGTCCGGATCCTCCTGGGAGGCCGGGTCAAGGGACCGTCCAGGGTCCTCAGGTTGTGGAGGAGGGATGTTTATCTCCTTTACAGCCTAGCGCAGCTCCTGTGATGAAATCGCTAGAATGAATACTTAACTACGGGAATACGAAATGGATGGGCGATAAAAAGTCTCCGCTTACCCAGCTCGGAGGATTGTACATAGAAAATCCGCCCTGAGGGTTGACACGAAGGAATTCCTCCTCTTCTCCCTTGTACAAAGTGGATAAGATCTTATTAGATGAGCAGCCGATCCCGGCCCTTTGCGGCCGTGGCGGGTGGCGTCATCCTCCCTGTTGAAATCCCACATGGGGTGGCCTCTATACTGAAGCGGATGCACCCCCCGCATGATGCAAGTGGCCATGACCTCGATCATGGTCAATCTGGATCGAGCTAAAAAACTTATCCAGCTCATCAGGTAAAGAATGTCCCTGTCATCTTCCTCCGGGGAGCTCTGTGGACGCCAGCTCCAACGCTTCTTCAAAGGGGCGTTGTCGAACTCAGGAAGGCCGATCCAAATAGGATCCGAGAGGGGGACGTCTTCTATATAAAACCATTCTGAAGGCCAGTCTTCGGACGTCTTCTTTGGGGTCCCGAACAGGTATCTGGTCCCGGCAATACGCCACACTTCGGCTGCGCCCACTTGATATATTGACCCCTTCTGAGAATGGGGCATAAGGCAGAACAACTTCTTCCATAGAGCGAAATGAGCCTCACAACCCAAAAACAACTCGCAAAGGGCTACGAATCCCGCGATATGCAGCAGGGAGGCAGGCGTAAGATTGTGCAACTAGAGGCCATAGAACTCCAGGAGTCCCCGGAGAAACGGATGAATGGGAAATCCGAGCCCTCGTACTAAATAAGGGACAAGTCATACCCGCTCTCCCTTGGAGGGATTGGGAAGGCTCTTCGCTTGCTCTCCGCCATTATAGGTGGCGAGCCCGGCTCGAACCGGGACCATGCACGCTGGGGGAAGAAATCCCTTGGACTGAAGCATCACTAATTTGCTGTGCGGACGGAACATCTCTCCCAATCTCCAGGCTTGGAGCTAGGGGTGCGAGAGGAGGAGCTGCGTCGACCGGCCATGATGGAATGGATCTCTGTCGGGCGCGCTCCGATGAAGGCTTGCCAAGGGAGGATGGTGTGATTTGGATCTGAATCCTCGTCTTTTTAAATAGGCGGCTCATTCACATAGCCTGGGGGGGTAAATGTGAAAACACCCTGGCTCTTCACATTCGCTCGACACGTGGAAAGTGGCCATTATTGGGCATGGAAGCCAAGGAGTGCAACATTCACAAGAAACCAGACATTATTTTGACAGGTACATAGAATTCGGGGTGGAGCCCGCCTTGCAATGCCGAAGACAATACTGCGCGCCGGACTCATCGTCATTGAAGCCTGGTTCGGGGGCTACTGAGGGAGTCCTGGATTAGGGGGTCTCCGGACAGCCGGACTATATCCTTTGGCCGGACTATTGGACTATGAAGATACAAGATTGAAGACTTCGTCTCGTGTCCGGATGGGACTCTACTTGGTGTGCAAGGCAAGCTAGGCAATACGTATATGGATATCTCCTCCTTTGTAACCGACCTTGTGTAACCCTAACCCTCTCCGGTGTCTATATAAACCGAAGGGTTTTTAGTCCGTAGGACAACAATCACAACATACAATCATACCATAGGCTAGCTTCTAGGGTTTAGCCTCTTTGATCTCGTGGTAGATCTACTCTTGTACTACCCATATCATCAATATTAATCAAGTAGGACATAGGGTTTTACCTCCATCAAGAGGGCCCGAACCTGGGTAAAACATCGTGTCCCCTGCCTCCTGTTACCATCCAGCCTAGACGCACAGTTCAAGACACCCTACCCGAGATCCGCCGGTTTTGACACCGACAGGTAGGCTAGAGATCAAGATTCATATGGTAAGAATGGAATATCTTGGCCTCAACACAAGTGTAGGTGGTTCTCTCTCAGAAAAAGTAAGTTGGAAGTGTAGGTTCGTTCTGATGACTCTCTCCACGAATGAAGAGTAGGTGGAGGGGTATATATAGCGTCCACACAAAATCTAACCATTACACACAACTTGCAAATCTCGGTGGGACCGAATTGATAAACTCGGTCGGACCGATTCAGCAAAGCTAGTGACCGTTAGGATTTTCGGTGGGACCGACATGCAACTCGGTAGGACCGACATGGTTAGGGTTAGGGCATAACATAATCTCGGTGAGACCGATTACACAAACTCGGTGAGACCGATTTTGGTAATAAGCTAACCAGAGAGTTGGTCAGGTAAACTCGGTGGGACCGATTCGCTCATCTCGGTGAGACCGAAATGTTACGAAAGGGAAACAGAGAGTTTACATTGCAATCTCGTTGGGACCGATCGCCCATCTCGGTGGGACCGAAACGTTACGAAGGGAAACAGAGAGATTACAATCCCATCTCGGTGAGACCGAGATCCCTATCAGTGAGACCGATTTGCCTAGGGTTTGTGGCACTGGCTATGACATCTGAACTCGGTGGCGCCGAATAGAAAGAATTGGTGGGGCCGAGTTTGACTTTTGGTTTAGGTCATATGTGGATGTGAGAAAGTAGTTGAGGGATTTGGAGCATATCACTAAGCATTTTGAGCAAGAGCCTCATTAAGCAACACCTCATCCCTCCTTGATAGTATTGGCCTTTCCTATAGACTTAATGTGATCTTTGTCCCGACCGGTTTTCTGGGTATTAATTTCCAGAAAATGGCCGTTGTGCTCACCAGCCCCAGGATTACTGTTAGCTGATGAGGCACCAACTTGATACAGAAATTCCAAGCAAAAATACAAAATGTGTAGTACAAGACCATTCGGGTCTGTGAGTACAACAATTGGTTTCTAGTGGTTGAGGGTGGAAGCGGTTTGTGGATCACCATGGTCTATGGGGCTCCATTTCCCACAGGAACAGCTGACCAGGTTAACTCCTATCTTCGCGAGGCTGCTATCACTGTTGCTTAGGTCCCGAGGCTGTCATCGCCACGCTCCTCTCCAAGCAAGCAATCTGGCTAAGACAATAGCCAGGGACAAGCCAGTGAGTACTTTGAATGTACTCACAAACATTAAGAACACAAGTATAATATAATTGATCAACATACACTGAAATATTCTATGATCACATCGTCAGTCATAAATAAAATCTTGATGCATGCAAGCAGGTTATTTATATGCAACCGGAATATGTAATGACAGAACAGTAATAAAATGCACCGATCGGATGTCTGAAGCGACGTCTCGAAAGGATAGTAAAAGTGAGCATGCCTCAATCTGGCGTCTTAGCGACGCCACATAAAGGGCTTATAAGGTAAATAAATAACAAGCCTGCCACAGTCGGGCGTCTAAGCGACACCACATAAAGGGCTTATGAAGTAAATAAAATAACAAGCATGCCACAGTCGGGCGTCTGAGCGACACCACATAAAGGGCTTATGAAGTAAATAAAATAACAAGCATGCCACAGTCGGGCGTCTAAGCGACACCACATAAAGGGCTTATGAAGTAAATAAAATAACAAGCATGCCACAGTCGGGCGTCTGAGCGACACCACATAAAGGGCTTATAAGTAAATGAAATAACGAACCTGCCACAGTCGGGCGTCTGAGCGACGCCACATAAAGGGCTTATACGAAAATGAAATAACAAACATGCCATAGTCGGGCGTCTGAGCGACGCCACCTAAAGGGCTTATATATATATAAACATAATCATAGTGAATATCCAGGAGGTTGTACCGTCCCAGGGATATTCATTATTTCAAACAATGCAAACGGCTAGTCCATAATGATAATAATCATAACCATCATATATCACAAGTCATAATCAATATTCGGGTTAGTAGTTTCTCCTCCGAAGACCGACACTAAGACCAACCCTTGACCCATCCCAGACTGTAATCCTTAACCATGGACACGGCTATTCGAATAGGTTTAATCTCTACAGAGGGTGTACTCTTTACCCACGAGTAACGGATTTCTTTAGTTCATCGGAACTAATTCCGTCTACGGTCTTTTAGTCAAAAACACGCCTGACTTGCACACACCAGCTTAACCTTACTTGTGTCAGGAATCACCCGCGACACTTGTTAAGCAAAACTCTAAGTGGGGAGGCTACAACCTCGCGTAGCATGGGATCAAACTTATATCGTGCGCTCTAAGGGGTGCCCCCCTCTCGGTCCCAACCGGATACACCCATGCCCCCGGACCAGGTGGCATGCCTACCGACTACAACCAGTATCTTCCACCATGGCCTCTCTGTACGGTGTGTGCCAAGACAAGGGTTAACAACTTACTGAACCATACCCCACCTACGGTAGGGACCAGTGGCAGTACGAAACAAGTATGGGGGTTACCGGAACAAGACTCGATCTATGGCCGACTCAGGAGGCTTATGAGTTCCCTGCATGACATGTATATCAAATATATTTCAACCGACGAAATCACCACCCATTATACCTTACTATGCCATGCCGGACATAACCGTCCCGACGGGGACCGGCGACAAGCTCACTCCTACCGAAGGCAGAGGCTTTCCTGGATTCCTTTCCGGCATGCATGCAAGGCACATGAGGATGTTTACCATCACAAGTATATTCATTTCCAACAGCAAGGAAATCACTAATATGCCTTCATGCAAATGATCGTATCACCACATAAAAATAACGAGTTCTCCGAAATGAGGTGGTGTTATAAACGTGTCAACCAACACATCAAAAATATTCTTGCCAGGGTTCAAGATGCTTGCCTTCAAGGTGTGGAGAGGTGGGGGTGCTCTCCAAAACTTTTGAAAGTTTTCTTCCTCTCTCCAAAATCCTATTTTCAATAAATTTGAATTAACACACAATTTCAAAACAGCACAAAAAAGTTGTTCGAAATTTTTTCAAATAAATATGATAAAAAAACTAGACAAAAATTTAAAGAGGACAGAAAAAGAATCAATCAAAAATCATTATCTGTTTAAAAGTTATAAGAGTTTTAATCTAGGGACTCATTTGTAATGAAACAGAAAGTTCCCAGGGGCTAACTTATAAAAATAGAAAATGCTTCGATTGAGAGTACGCCGGCCCAGAGGGGAGACGCATTTTGGCAGAAGACGTTTTCAGAAAACGGTTCGTTTAAAAGATCAGAGAGGCTGACAGGCGGGTCCCGCCCGTCAGGTTTGAAATTTCAAAAGAGGCGGCAGAGCTCGACGGTGCCTGAGAGCCGGGGTGGTCGCCGGCGGCGATCCACGGCGAGGCAGGGTGATCGGGGGTTACCTTCGTGATCAGTGCACCTTTCCGCGTCTGTGGGTGGTGGTGGTGGTCGCCGGCGAGCACTCTGTCGACGGCGGCCCTTGCTCCGGCAGATGGCGGTTCGGGCAGACGTGGATCTCGCCGGAGGGAGCTATGGTGTTCAAATTGAAGTGGGGGTTAGCCTACTGGAGGTGGTACGGGGCTATGGGCAAGAGCAGGGCGGCGGAGGAGTTCTCACCAAAGAGAATGTTGCCGGAGCCTGAGGCGGACGGAGGTGGCCGGAGTCGAAGAAGAAAGGCCCCTCGAGGCTCTCCCAGTGGCTAGGCGGGGTCTAGTGAGGTGTTGGAGTTGTGCGGGGGCGAGAGCAAGCTTGGGGGTGCTATTTATAGCCGGCCCGAGGCGGTTGCCGTGAACGGATAAGTCCGGCGGGTGATTACGGCGGCGCTGTGGCGGGACGGTCGGCTTAGGAGCTTGAGCATCGCCTAGGTGGAGCAGTGGTGCCATTACAGGGTCCAACTCAGCACGGGAGGGAGGGTTACAGCCTGCCCTCGACGGAACGGCAGCACGGCCCGTTGGCGGCAGAGAACGTGCTCTGCGCGTGCCAGGCCACGGCGACGGTGCTTCATGCGTGCGCTGGCAAGGAGATGGCCACGCGGAGCTACCAGGAGGGTTGGGCGGCGCCAAACGGCGTTCTGCCGCAGTGTTGCCCCCTGTCGGCCGTTACGGTGGTTCTGCCGTCGCAAAGCACGCCGGCGCAGGCGGGCCAGGGCGCCACCGATGCCAGGAAGGCGCCAAGCGCACGTGTGAAGCTCCGGACAAGAGGGAGGGGCTGCGAGCATCGAGCCAAATGCACAGTGGGCATGTGACTGAAGTTCTGTCGGGGAAACGACACTGAAACTCTGAATTTTTCTGAAAATGCAGGGAAACAGTGCCGGCCAGGTGTTCGATAGAATGATTTTGGCATGTGGAGAACTTTCCTTGATCTGAATTTTTGTGGGGTGGCCTCTCATTGCACCTGGAGGCTGCCTGAATTTTGGTAGAATTTTTGGAGAAGAGAAGATATGAATTTCACCAAATTTGACAAATCTGGTCCAAAGTTGCAGAGGCTGAAACTTGAAAATTTTAAAAAGAAGAAGAGTGGATCTTGATGGTTCTAGGTTGTGGGTGCTAAGGACTATCCAGAGGAGTTGGTTTGAGATCAAAACTCAAAGGAAATTAGGTACTTGCTTTGCAAATCACCTAGGCTTAAAATAATTGATAGAAATGTTTTGGGGAATAGAATAAATGAAATAAAATCCAAAAATGGGTTGGACTTGTTGGAACAGAATGATAATGAGGTTGATTGACTCAAAAATTTCAAATAACATCATTGTTTTTTTTTTGCATAAAGTTGAATCATAAGCTACTATCAACATCCCATAATTTTGGTGGAGGCTAGAAAGAAATATTTAAATGAGTTGTAGTGCAAAATTGCACTCTGGACCAGAGAAGAAAAATTGATGCAGAGCTCAAAATATTACATGAATAAAAGATATTTTTGTATAAAAGTGATTTAAAAACATCACATGACATCTCCAAATTTTGGTTGGAACTTTAAGTGAATTTATCAAATGGTTGTAGTTCAAATATGGTCATGTAACCTTGAAAACCAATTTTCAAGAAAATAAAGATTAGGCAAATTAATTATGTAATTAGTTCTACTAATAAACGAAGAGTTTTTCTTGAGAGGTTAAACAAGTCCAATAACATATTTTGCAAAGTTTTCATTTTGGGGAAAAACTCCATAATAACAAGGGAGAAAAAGGGTTCAAAAATAAAAAGGGAGCCCAGAAAATAAAAGTTTTAATTTCCTGGCAAAATTTTAATTTATTAAAACAAGGTCAAAATTTTGGGGTGTCACAATCTTGGATCACTAAAATAGAAAATGTGTAGTCTTGAGCTTTGAGCTTGAGCCAATCCTTTTGTCCTTAGCACTTTGAGGGGTCCACTTTTCTCATCCATGCCATGCCAATCATTGAGCTTTCCTGATATATTAATCTTGAAATAGCATTAGCTCAATGAGCTACATGTTGTTAGGAATTACCAAAACCACCTAGGGATAGTTGCACTTTCAATCTCCCCCTTTTTGGTAATTGATGACAACATATAGATCAAAGCTTCGACAAATGATAATAAGAGTGAAAAACATTGTCGCTTTGAGAAGTATGTGAAAAGCAAGAGCTCCCCCTAAATTTGTGCATAGTTTAAGATTTGCTTTGGGCTGCAAATGCACAATGAGTTAGGATCGTGGGTTACTCTTCCATGTCACATACATCTTGGTGGAGCGCTCAAAATGAAAATAATTAAATACATGCACTCATCACCAAGCAAAATGAATGATCATATGGGGATATAAAAGGATAATGTCATCCAACAAGCATTAAGGTAGCATATGATCAAACACATGATCATCCAAGTATCACACAAAAGCATAAAGTATCTCAAACAAGCAAATAACAAAGTTCAACCACCAAAAAAATAAAAGATAACAAAAGGCTACACACACTCTCGAACCCTATGATCTATACATTTTCTCCCCCTTTGGCAACAAGTTACCAAAAAGTTCATAAAAAATGCATAGTGCTAGATCGACTCTCAAGCTTGGTCTTCAGGTGGTGGTGTAGATAAAACTCCAAGGACGAAGGCATCAGTTGATGTAGATGGAGCTTGTGGAGTGGGTGATGGAGCTTGTGGCACTGAAGCTGTAGCTGGTGCAGATGAAGTTGCTCTGGTGTTTGTAACTGGCACTGCAGCAGATCTCTGTCCTCTGGGCACTCTAGCAAAACCATCAGTGGTAGACTTGCCCTTCTTCTCCTGCACTTCATCCTGAAGTTGCTCAACAACTAACTATATCTCAGTGATCTTCACATCTAAATCATAGAACTTCTGCTCCATGATCCTCTCCAACCTCTCCTGGTTTTGAGTCAAGGTGGCCAATCCCTTCTCAATCCTTGGAGTGGAGACAATCAAGTAGCCAAGCTGATCTTGCTTGCTCTTCAGAAGATACTGAGATGCCTCATCAATGGTTGGCATCTTTGCAGCCTTTTCAGTCCTTGCCTTCTCCCTCTTTGCTTGTGCTTGCACAGAAGACAGTTCATTCTCATCCATCACCACAGTGTTGTCCTCAAAGTCTGGGTAGATGGGCATATGTTCCTTGTCCAAGAGATATGTGCCAGTGCCCATCTTGGAGTTGATTAGCTCCTGGATCTGTGGGGCATACCCACAACTTCTCTTCTGATCTGCAGCTGTTCTCTTTATGGTTTCCACAATTAGGCTCATGACTTTGAACTTTTGAGGCACATAAAATATGTGAAGCAGGTTAATTGCATGGCCTCTGATCATCTTGTGATCACCTGACTTTGGCAATAGAGTGTGCCTGAGGATCCAGTTGATTGTTGGCAAACCTGACAGAAGGTAATGTACTGATCCAAATTTGTGTGTCTCAAGAGCAGCATCTGGGATCTCTTTGTACATATGTGCCATGGTGTTGTGACCCTTCTTCTTCTTGGCATAGACATCCAAGTCATCTTCATTCTCCTCAGGAGCATTGATCAATTTTGCCCATTCTTCAATTGTTGACTGGTACCTAGTACCTTCAGACATCCAGACAATCCTTCCATCTGGGTAGAAATGAGTTGTGGAGTAGAACTACATAATAAGCTCATCATTCCACTTTGTGAGCTTCTGTACCACAAACTCATCAACTCCACATGCCTTGAAGCTGTCATATACACCAGGGAAGTGATCCTCATTTTCCTTAACGAATTTCCAATCAACCCATCTCATGTCACACACTATGGGCTTCTTGTCAAGTAAAACAGTCTCATAGAAGTCTTGATGTTCCTTTGTATGGAACCTGTAGTCCACAATAGTCCTTCTCCAGGTGGCATATGGATCAGACTCTCTCCATAGCCTCAATCCTGAATCTTTCCCGATTTTCATATTCTCTGCATCTGGGTGTGCATCATTGTGATCAGGGATTTTGGGCTTCAACTTCCTCAAAACAACAGAATCCTCTTCTTCTTCAGCAGCTTGAGGCACTGGGGCCTTGTTCTTCTCCTCAGCACGGATGTTCCTGGTGCTCCTCTTGGATTTTGGCTTTGGAGCTAGAGCAGCAGTCTTAGGAGCAGTTTTGGGGTTAGATGGAGCAGCCCCTGCCTTAATTGCATCTCCCATAAGTTTTTGAGCTTTGGGTGCTAGTGTTGCATCCTGTTCCTCTTCCTCTTCTTCAGAATCTCTCATAATTGATGATCTGTCAAGCACTCTGGCAGTGGTCTTCTTGACCCTTTCCTTCCTTTTCTTCTCTGCCACAACCTGTTCTTTGGTTACAGATCCCAAAGTTCCTTGAGTGGATGTTCTGGCCTTTGACATAGGAACTCTCTTGGCAGGAACCTTTTGCTTCATTCCTGGCTTAGTGGCAGCATCTGTGCCATATTCCTTTTTCAGGACTTTCCTCTTTGAGGTGGCCTCTTCTTCAACAGCCACATAGTCCTCGTCCTCAGAATCTGAGGTTCTCTTCTTTCTGGTCCTGGTGGCTGCCTTAGGCAAGTTGTTGGGTGTACTCCTGCTTCCCTCATCAAAGCTGCTAGAGGGACTAGTGCCCTCACTCATGTTAACTTGCTCCTCAGACTTGTTCTGACTGTCACGCTGATATGACATGATGCAAACACTGATAGCAGACCCTGTGAATAGATTATAGATGAGGTAGATTGGGTGAGCATCACAAAGTATAGAGGTTTTTGCAAAAGAATGAGTCAAAAACTTAGTTTTAGTTTTCCACAGAAAGCATTTCGGATCTACCGATTTGAAAACTCGGTGATACCGAAGCAGCTGTTGGAACCTAAACTAGTGAACTCGGTCAGACCGAGTCACAGTTCGGTGGCACCGAGACTACTAGAGTTTCACAAAGAATTTAACTCGGTCAGACCGAGAATCACATGTGCAATGGCCTTACTCAAATCGGTGGAACTGATTTCAACAACTCGGTTGGTCCGAGATGATTTTGGCGGAAACCTAACCCTAAATTTTCAATCCACAACTAAACTACGGAGTGATTTCGCTGGATAGAGTGATCTCAATCGTGGCAAGATACATGGCAAAACAATGTGCTAGGAATCGGAGTGAGATTAGCACAAGGATCAAGTACATACCCTAAGTGCAGCGATGGACCTGCTACGGTGGCAACGGCAGAGATGATTTCCGTTGACGGCGGCGGAGACCAGCGGCGGGAGGCAGCTGGCGATGAGGAGGACGATCCGGAGACCCAGGGAGGCAGAGCAGGCTGAGCGCGGGCAAAGGGGTTCGGAAAATTTTCCAAATTTTGGCCCAGGGATATATATAGTCTGACCCTGTCGGTGTGACCGAGTGGAACAACTCGGTGGCACCGAGATGCATAACTACAAGCAGTTACTGCAACTCGGTGTGACTGAAAAGGTCAAATCGGTTGCACCGAGATTGAAAACCTAGATTGACTTAGTGATCTCGGTATGACCGAAATGGATGAATCAGTCAGACCGAAACACACAAAGAAGTGTTGGAAGTTTAAGTCTATGATGAATCGGGGACTCCGAGTGCTCCTCACACAAAGTGGTTCGAATCTGACTTGATCAAACTTTGTGATGTAGCATGAATAGAGTTCTAGACAAGAAAAGCATAGATAGCTAGGGAAGGTTCTTAGGCATTCTTGTCCATCCACTTAGCAAAAGAAAAAGGAACAAAACAATCAAAACAACAAGTGGATGTCCTTGAATGAGTAAATTATGCAACCAACATGCTCACACAATAAAATGGCAAATGAAACATGTGGCAAAGCATGCACAACCAGTTCTAGCATCTATCAAGCAATTAGCGATGACTAGGTCATCTATATATGAGTATATTGACTTAGGAGTCAAATGAGAACATTTGATCATAGGTCATACTCATCGTTCAAGCACAAGTGGGGTTACCACTTTTACGTAAAGCGTTGTTGTGTTCACACCATTAGAGTTGCTTTAGCTCAATTCTTAGAGTAAAGCTCCCCTAGATGTGAGATCCCCCCTAATAGGGATGAACTAACCTTGGATTTTGTCGATGATGACTTCATGTAGGTGTTGAAGATGTGGATGCTCAATGTTGATGTAGATCATTTGGAGCAATCCTTTGGAGTGAGTTGCACTTTCAATACCTACACGGGTTAGTCCCACAAGGAAAAAACAAGGATATCCACAGACATAGAGTGATGCACACACAAGATGATGTCTATGAAAGCATTAGGTTACCTTGTCCCTTGTCTTACTGAGGGAGTCCCGGATTAGGGGGTGTCCGGATAGCCGTACTATACCTTCGGCCGGACTCCTGAACTATGAAGATACAAGATTGAAGACTTTATCCCGTGTCCTGAAGGGACTTTCGTTGGCATGGAAGGCAAGCTTGGCAATACGGATATGTAGATCTCCTACCATTGTAACCGACTCTGTGTAACCCTAGCCCTCTCCGGTGTCTATATAAACCGGAGGGTTTTTAGTCCGTAGGATGAACAATAATCAGACCATAGGCTAGCCTTTAGGGTTTAGCCTCCTTGATCTCGTGGTAGATCTACTCTTGTACTACCCATATCATCAATATTAATCAAGCAGGATGTAGGGTTTTACCTCCATCGAGAGGGCCCGAACCTGGGTAAAACATCATGTCCCCTGCCTCCTGTTACCATCCGCCTAGATGCACATAGGGATGGCACCCGCAGGGTATGGGTACGGGTGGAGCTATCCCATACCCTTACCCGTCCACCCTGAATTTACCCATCACCCATACCCATACCCGTCAAGGGTACAATTTTTTCCCATACCCGTCACCCGACAGGGTATATGGGTACCCGTGGGTAAAAATACCCGCGTTTACAACACATCAATTGAGTAAAAATATTTGTAAAAGGAAACATATAATCATAAATTATTAATAGCAAGACATTTTAAACAACAATGTACAATAACATATTGTAACAACAACACATTCTCATAAACAAAAATACTTGCCTATAAAGTGACACATAAAAATGTTAAACAACAACACATAATCATAAATAACAACACATAGGCATACACATTAAGTTCACAAAATCATGATAAATTATTGAGATAATTTGACTACACATTAGAGTTTTGAGCTAGAGCGATTAGGAGTGGAAAATTAATACATTGGGATATTAACAGAAACCCACTTATCAACAATTTAGATGGGTACATGGGTACGCGGGCATGGATTATACGATCCCATACCCGTACCCTCTCTACCCGATGGGTATGAAATTTTCCCATTTAAGTACCCATGGGTAAATTGTTGTCACATACCCTTACCCTAATAGGGTTTTTACCCGCAAGGTATGTGGGTACTGGGTACCCATTGCCATCCCTAGACGCACAGTTCGGGACCCCCTACCCGAGATCCGCCGGTTTTGACACTGACATTGGTGCTTTCATTGAGAGTTCCTCTGTGTCGTCGCTTTTAGGCCCGATGGCTTCTCCGATCATCAACAGCGATGCGATCCAGGGTGAGACTTTTCTCCCCGGACAGATCTTCGTATTTGGCGGCTTTGCACTGCGGGCCAATTCGCTTGGTCATCTGGAGCAGATCGAAAGCTACGCCCCTGGCCATCAGGTCAGATTTGGAAGTTTGAACTACACGGCTGACATCCACGGAGACTTGATCTTTGACGGATTCGAGCCATAGCCGAGCGCGCCGCACTGTCACGATGGGCATGATCTAGCTCTGCCGTCGAACAGTGCCCCGGAGGCCGCACCCGCATCGGCTCCGACCCTCGATTCGGAGCCAACTGTGCCAATCGAGGATGGGTGGTTGGACACCGCCTCGGGGGCTGCAATCTCTACAGCGATCGAGCCGAATACCAGCCCTATTCTCTGTGAAGCCAGTGACTCCAAGGAGCCGGACTCCCCTCCAGAGTCCGAACCCTCCGTGCCCCTACCGATCGAACCCGATTGAGTGCCGATCATGGAGTTCACCGCCGCAGACATCTTTCAGCACTCGCCCTTCGGCGATATTCTCAATTCACTAAAATCTCTCTCTTTATCAGGAGAGCCCTGGCTGGACTATGGTCAGCAAGGTTGGGATACGGATGACAAAATTCAAAGCCCACCCACCACCCACTTCGTAGCCACTGTCGATGATTTAACCAACATGCTTGACTTCGACTCCGAAGACATCGACGGTATGGACGCCGATGCAGGAGACGATCAAGAACCAGCGCCTATAGGGCACTGGAAAGCCACCTCATCTCATGATGTATACATGGTGGACACACCCAAAGGAAGCGACTACGAGGAGCACGGGGATGCAATGAGGGATCGTTCACCCGAAAAGCAATCAAAGCAGCAACGTAAGCGCCGCTCCAAGCCCCGCCTCAACAGAGACAGCAGCCATACAGACCCAGCCATAGAGCAGGACGAGCCGGCGGACGATGAACATGCCTTCGAGAAACCGTCCGAAGAGGGCAACTTGGATAAACAAACCGAACACCCCGTCCCCAGCGAAAACAACAGTCCGGACGACCTTACGCCGGATAAGATCCTGGAGCAGAAGAACCTCCATAAAAAGCTTGTCGCCACTGCGCGTAGCTTGAAAAAGTAGAAGCGAAGCTCAAAACTGCGGAAGATGCACTTAGAATCAGATGGAACAAAGTACGCAGCACCGCAGACAAATATGGCGGCAGTCGCCGCACAAAAAGCTATCCAAAGTGAAAGATACTGCCTAAATTTGACAAGGAGGCCATAGAACCCCCGCAGTCAAAAAATATGAAGGCCACCCGAACGGATAGATGACCGCATGGCCATCATGGAGCGGCAAACGGCGCCGCACACAAGCCAGCACACGATCCACTAAAGGATCCGCATCAAAAAGATGGCCCAGCTAGATCTATCTACGGGCCAAGAAAGCAAGCTCTAGTAAGCAATGCAACACAACAAATATCCGAACATCACGGCACACCCAAATACAGGGGTGCCGCACACCCCCTATGCTTCACCAATGAGGTGCTGGACCATGAATTTCCAGCGGGATTCAAGCCCGTAAACATAGAGATGTATGACGGAACAACAGACCCTAGGTTCTGGATCGAGGATTATATCCTCCACATACACATGGCCAGAGGAGATGACCTCCACGCCATAAAATACTTACCCCTCAAGCTTAAACGGCCAACCTGGCATTGGCTCAAAAGCCTTCCTGAAAACACCATTGGAAGTTGGGAAGAGCTTGAGAATGCTTTCCGAGCAAATTTTCAAGGGACCTATGTCCGCCCTCCGGATGCAGACGATCTCAGTCACATAACTCAGCAGCCCAGAGAGTCATCCCGGAAATTCTGGAACAAATTTCTTACTAAAAAGAATCAAATAGTCGACCGTCCGGGCGCCGAAGCCCTAGCAGCTTTTAAACATAACGTTCGAGACGAATGGCTCGCCATACACCTCGGCCAAGAAAAGCCAAAAACAATGGCCGCATTAACAAGCCTCAAGACCCGCTTTTGCGCAGGAGAGGACAGCTGGTTGGCAAGATGTAGCACCAGAGACCCAAGTACATCCGAAGTTAGGGATGAAAACGGAAAACCCCGACACAGCAAGGACCAGCGTCGGAATAAGAGAAACAGCCCAAGGAGCATGGCGGTCAACGCCGGATTCAAAAGCTCGCGGCAGAATCAGAGAAAGCCGCCCATCAAGGATAACAGGGACGAGCTATCCAACTTAAACAAAATCTTGGACAAGATATGTCAAATACACAGTACTCCCGGGAAGCCTGCGAACCATACCCACAGAGACTGTTGGGTTTTCAAGCAATCCGGCAAACTCAACGCCGAACACAAGGGGATCGACACACCAAGTGAGGACGACGACGAACCCCACAAGCAGAGCACCAGGAAACAAAAGGATTTCCCACAAGAAGTCAAAACAGTAAACTTACTTCACGTGACGAACAGAATGGCGCCAACTGAGATACGCGCCATACGGCCTATCCCAAAAGAATCTCTCCAATGGTTGTTAAAATCGATCACCTTCAATCATCAGGATTACCCTAGAAGTATCTGAAACGCAGGCTGGACTGCCTTGGTATTAGATCCGATAATCGACGGACTCCACTTCACAAATGTCCTGATGGACGGCGGCAGTGGCCTAAACCTGTTATACCAGGACACAACCCGCAACATGGGGATAGACCCAACAAAATTCGCCATAGCAAAACCTCCTTTCAAGGGGTAACGCCAGGCCCGGACGCCCATTGTATGGATTCTCTCCGGCTAGAAGTTATGTTCGGCTCCCCCGATAACTTCCGTCGCGAACAGCTAACTTTCCACATCGCCCCATTCTCAAGTAGCTATCAAGCACTGCTGGGGCGCGAAGCTTTCGCCCACTTTAACGCAATACCGCATTATGCATCTCTTACGCTTAAGATGCCCGGTTAACGAGGAATCATCTCATTAAAGGGAAAACATTGAGTGTTCCTCCCCCGCGGAAGACAGTGCGGCTGCCTCGACAGCCCCACAATAAAGCGGCTTCACCAGCCAAAGCACCTAAGCAGGTCGTCAAGACCACAGACACGGCTAGACGAGTCCGGCATAAACATACAATTGATGAAGGCTTAATAGCCGTATACCCCTGTACTAGGGGCTCCGCACATATAAAACAAGAGACAATAAAGCACAATTTTACCCATTTCGATTTATACTTCATTTATTTAGTATAACTCATGTTCGGCACAATCTTTCTTTAACTAAGTTCCTCTCTTTTACAGATGAACACCATGCTACGCCCGTCCAGGACATGGCACAACGGAGACACAGGCGCAGACGTGCAGCAGGGACCCGTTCCAAGGATTCTTTTCAGCTTAAGACCCTGCGTAAACCTTTTTTAATGTCTCTTGTTGATACACATCCCCTGGTTTCTTGGTATAACCAAGGAGGAGGTTGGCATTTTGGCATATGTCCACGTCAGAGTTTTGCGCGTACCTAGACACTAGGGGCTTATTACTAAGGGCGTTATCCCGCCCGCCCTCATAAAGACCGAATACCCTAGGGAGTGTTCGGCGTCGCGAGTTTGGCCTTATATGCATCAGCTCCGAGTCATATCTTTGGTCAAATGTTGGGTTGCCCGGCTCCTGTGTTTTGCTGCATTACGTTCCGCTCTATCGGCTAAGGCGGCACCAGGAGAACTACTGCGATTGTTCCCCGGTTCGGCCAGGCGAGCACCTTAGTAGAGGAAGCCGAAAACTGACTGTCATGATATAGCGTGAGACTGGTCAACCACTCGATGACTTACCAGAATCTTTAGGATTCCTCCGCATTAATGAAGGGCCGTTTCTCGGCCAGGCACATACGCACCCCGAGTTCGGGCGAGCGCAGGTGCCACCAGGGGCTATATAAGTAGCCTCACTGTCAAACTCCTATGTCTAAGTGAAAGTGATAAAGCATCATAGTCCGATTGCCTAGTTCGATGTGCTATCACCTCCTTTGTAGGACCAATACGTTGGATCAAGTGTGAAAATGCGCCTTCTGCGAACACCCCCGCATTATGTGCGTGGGGGCTGAAGCCGACGACTGCCATCTTTCATATTATATATACATATATGTTAAACGGCCGCACAGGAGGTGTTATAATACTTGCAGGCACAAGTATAAAAAAGCTTCTACAATTTATCACAATATTGTTCTACAATAATAAACGCTATTCGAATATAGTATCCTTCGAGCACTGTGTCTCTATTAAACGAGCGCCTTGCAGAACTTCCTGAAAATAGTGCTCGGCAGGTACTCGGCTTCCACCCGAGTCTGGGGATGCAACAGCGGTGGCGTCCATTTCCGCCCAGTATTTCTTGACACGGGCAAGAGCCATCCGCACCCCTCTATGGACGCTGACCTCTTCATCGGATTGATATGCGGCACCGCACCAAGGAACTGCTGCACCAAGTTGAAATAACTTGTCGGCTCTGGCCTCTCTGGCCACAGATGACTCATGACATACTTCATGGCGAGTCCAGACAACCTATTTAGCTCGGCCCACTCGGCCAAATGATCGGCTAATGACAGTGGACGCTCTAGATTGTGGAACTGCGACCAAAAGAGCTTTTCCACTTCGCGATCTTCTTGATCTCGGAAGTGTTCGGCCGCATCTGCGGCACTTGCTGCTAAATCCAGATAGGTATCCGCCGAACTTCACATCCGGTCTAACGGAGCATGTTTGGGATCACGGAACTTCCTCCACAGCATAAAGGGCTTTTCAGCCGCGATCTCTCCGGCCTGACGCATCTCCTCCTTCATAGCTCTCATCGCAGAGCGAGCATCCTTGGCATCGGCAATGGCCTTCTCCAAGTCCGTCTGTTCAGCCAGATCTTCTTTTTCAAGAAGCTTGCAACGGTCAGAAGCGCTCTTCAGCTTCACAGCCATCTCGGCCATTTCCTTCTTGCTTTGGAAGTGAGCAACCTATTCGGCTTTCAGATCTTCAATTGCCTTTCCGGCAGCCGCATCACTTTTCCTGGCTTGCTCTTTGGCTCTCGCAAGTTCCGCCCGAAGATTCTCCATGGCAGCAGCACCATCTGCATCAAGCGCACACATTGTAGGATACTGGCATAAAGCTCCTCTTACCAGGTGCCGCCGGAGGAATTACATACCTTGCACCTCGTCAAGCCGCTTGTTGACAAGCGCGATGTCGGCATCTGCCACGTCAAGTTGCCGCTTTAGCTCGGCAAATTTGTCAGTCCGGCTGGCCACCGGACACTTCGCCACCTACGTATGAAGGCGGCATATTAGACCTGGGATTATGATCCTCTGCGCGCCGTCACTTTTCACAACGCACAGAGTCTCAGGGGCTACTATCTACACAGGGTGCATCTTATTTATGCGCAACTGTCCAAAAATGGTACATTATTTCATGTACCTCAAAACCTGTCAGTAAACTCAAAACCTGTCAGTAAACTCCTGACGACCTCATGCAATCCGCTCTCCACGGACGAAATCCTCTCGATCACCGTACCCATCAATGCACAGTGCTCCTCTAAGATAGATGCTCACCCTAGCAGATCCTTCAGCTCCTCCGACCGCGCACCAGACGGTGCCAGACTCATCCTATGGCCCTTTTTGAAGGCCGGACGCGGAGGGCTTTGGGGGGCCATATGACTACCTTCCGGCCATGCTGGATTCGGAGAAACCCTCCGTGACAATACCTCAGGGTGGACCACCTCGCAAGGCGGTACGGCAGGGGGAGGCGTTCCGCTCTCCATCATCTCTGGAAGAAGATCCCCCGAAGACGAGCTCTGCTGAGAAGGGCTAAGGTTCGAGCTACAGGGTAAATTTCTGATTACTTTTCTCAGATATAAAGCAAGGATTTCTCTCGTTTCTTAAAAAGAAAACTCCTCTCTACTTACAGCTCGGTGGAGGGCTGATCCCCTTGAGGGCATAATTCGGCCGAAGTATCCCCCGGCGCAGGACCCTCTGACGAAGATTTCTTCCCCCGCTTTGAGGCCATGGTCTCCGAGTCGTCAGAGGTGGTCCTCTTCTTCCCCTGAGGAGAGGAATTTTCGATTCCTCCCTTCCGGACAACCTTCTTCGAGGAGGTTGTAGCTTCCTTGTCCCCTCCCTCGCTTTCCTCTGAAGGCACAACCTCCAACATCCTGACTAGCACGGGACCTGGCATGGTCTTGGGAAGGGGGGCCGGACACCTTATTAGCTTTGCTTTCGCTATCCACTCCTGTTCGAAGGACATCTCTTTTAGGGGCAATTTTATGATAAATATACGGATAGCGAGTCCGGGCACAAGGCTACTTACTTGAGTATCTGGACGATTGCAACTCAGACCTGCGTCCTCCATAGAATCCGAACGCACTATTTGTGGTCCGAAGAACAATTTGTACATCTCCACGGGCGTCATGCCAAGAAAATGTTTGAGAACTCGTTGTCCCTCCGGGTTGAACTCCCACAGGCGAAGGGGGCGACGTTTGCAGGGCAGAACTCGGCGAATTAACATAACTTGTGTCACCACGACCAGACTGATGTCTCTTTCTAGGAGATCTCGGATGCGGCCCTGCAACAAAGGCACGTCCTTTGCTGGCCCCCAGTCCAGCCCCTTATTGACCCATGATGCCAGTCGTGGCGGGGGACCCAAGCGGGAAGTAGGCAGCGCCACCCACTTGGTGCTCCTGGGAGATGTGATATAAAACCACTCTCGTTGCCATAAGCTGGACTCCCCTTGGAAAGAGCCCTCGGGCCATGGAGCACCAGCATTCTTGCTTATAAAAGCACCTCCGCACTCCGCGTGCCGTCCCTCGATCATCTTCGGCTCTACTTTGAAGGTCTTCAGCCATAGTCCGAAGTGAGGAGTAATACGGAGGAAGGCTTCACACACGACGATGAATGAGGAAATATGGAGGATGGACTCCGGAGCTAAGTCGTGAAATTCCAGCCCATAATAAAACATGAGCCCCCTCACGAAGGGATCCGTCGGGAATCCTAGCCCCCGAAGGAAGTGAGACATGAACACCACACTCTCACCAGGCTTGGGAGTGGGAATGACCTGTCCTTGAGCAGGCAGCCTATGCGAGATTTCGCCGGTCAAGAACCTGGCCTCTCTCAACTTCAACACGTCCTCCTCCGTGATGGAGGAGGGCATCCATCAGCCTCTAAGGTCGAAACCGGACATTGTCGAAGGTCCGAAGCGCCTGAAATCTGGAGCCTTGGGTGTTGGAACTCGAGGTGAAGGGCGAACTCGTTTGAGATTGAAAGAAAGGAGTAAGGCCTTGGTCTCTTTATAAGAGGTTGAATACCAAGGGCCTTCCCCGTGACCATTTGGGACTCGCCTTGGATCGATAAAACATTCCAACGGGTACGGTTGGGTTGCCCACGCCCATATTGATGAGAATCCAGAATAAGGGGACATGATCTCTGCTTTGACAAGACGTACCAAGGAAACCGCCTCGCTAAGCGCGCTGAGGTGGGACAGTAAAATGATTCGAATAATGACTTGGCCGTGGTGTGATGTCACGCTACGGAATACGTCAGCAGATTAGATTTGTGTAAATATTATTCTCTCTATGGCAATATGTGGAAACTTGTTTTGCAGAGCCGGACACTACCTTTGTGTTCAAAATCTTCTATGAAGTACTTGGAGGAGGAACCCGCCTTGCAATGCCGAAGACAATCTACGCGCCGGACTCGTCGTCATTGAAACCTGGTTCAGGGGCTACTGAGGGAGTCCCAGTTTAGGGGGTTTCCGAATAGCCGGACTATACCTTCGGCCGGACTCCTGGACTATGAAGATACAAGATTGAAGACTTTGTCCCGTGTCCGGAAGGGACTTTCCTTGGCGTGGAAGGCAATCTTGGCAATACGGATATTTAGATCTCCTACCATTGTAACCGACTCTGTGTAACCCTAGCCCTCTCCGGTGTCTATATAAACCGGAGGGTTTTTAGTCCGTAGGACGAACAACAATCAGACCATAGGCTAGCTTTTAGGGTTTAGCCTCCTTGATCTTGTGGTAGATCTACTCTTGTACTACCCATATCATCAATATTAATCAAGCAGGACGTAGGGTTTTACCTCCATCGAGAGGGCCCGAACCTGGGTAAAACATCGTGTCCCCTGCCTCCTGTTACCATCCGCCTAGACGCACAGTTCGGGACCCCCTACCCGAGATCCGCCGGTTTTGACACCAACACTTACCAACAAGAGGGTTTGTGACTCCTTGAACTAGTGCAAGATGTGGAAGTTGATTGCACTTGTTCTTGCCAAAATGATACGAGTGAAGTATGTTGGCGGAGTCACCCTCAGGAACTCTCTAGTTATTCTCCTTCGAGATCCACATCATCTTGATGGGAATCCTTGGAGTTGTAGTCGTACTTGAGGAAGTAGAACTTGATGTAGTCTTGGGAACCCACTTGACCAAGGCTATGGGTGCTTCTTCAAATGCATCAATTTCCTCTTGAAGCTTATCCTTGCCTTTTTGCTCGTGGTCTTGTGGTGGAAGATCATCTTGAGCTTGTGTCCCTTTGAGGAAGTAGAATCATACTTGTTTTGTTGAGGAACAAACTTCGTCTTGGGGTATTGATCTTCTTCCCACTCAACTCCATTGGCATTGAACTTTCGTTCAAAACCAACACCTTGGTTCTTCCGGTGCCTTCCTTGCTTGCGTACAATTTCCTCGAATTGCTTACTCCTGGCAAGGCTCTTGTAAACACCTTTCTCTGTAATTCCCTTCAATAAGCTATTTTCTTGCTCAAGTGTAACTTGGCTAAGAGAATCATTAGTGGAATCAAGAGAACTACTAGAAGCAACAACATTAGATTTAGCATGATTATTGTTACTACTAGAGGAAGAATCTTTCTTGTTCTTGTTATTAGACTTGACTTGAGGCATGTAAGTGGATAAGAGTAAACGCTTGGCAATGTAAGAAGAACTTTTCTTGCGAAGATCATCATTGATTGCCTTTAAGAACTCATACTCTTGCTCAAGGTTGAGCTTTTCAAAATGTAATTTCTCATGAGTCCTTAAAAGTTCTCGATGATCTCCTAAGATAGTTTCATGAGCTAACTTAAGAGTGTTTAGTTCTTTAGTTAGAAACTCAATCTTCTCCTTATCACTGTCATTCATTTTATCTTGATTAGCATGATTAATTGACGTTTCATCATAGTATTCATCACCAGAGTTGTCAACAAGTAGATCATCATCACCTAACAAGTCATCTTCATCACTATTGAAATCAACATACTCGGGCTGTGATACCTTTGGGCCTTTAGCCATGAAGCATCTTCTAAGTCCTTCATTTGGTGAATCAAATATGTCGTGGGAGTTGGTTGACACAAGTGCTAGATCGGCAACACCTTCATCTTGAGTATATTTGGAGTCGGAGTGATAGCTTCTCTCAGAGTGATTGTCGGAGTCGGAGCCGGATACCCATTCACCAACATGAGCTTGATGTCTTTGTTTTGTGTAGCTCCTTGATGACTTGTCCTTCCTTTCCGAATCCTTGGTTCTCCGGGATGTTCTTCGTTCATAACGATCATCTCTACTCCTTCTCTCTCTTGATGGTGATTCTTCTCTTCTACTTCTTCTTTTTGGAGAATCTTATCTTCTCTTGTAGGGTGCCGTACACTCATTGGAATAGTGTCCAGGTCTTCCACAATTGTAGCAATTTCTCTCTGGACTAGAAGATCTTTTGTCATTGTAGGACCTTGACTTGGAACTTCTCTCTTTGCTTCTACTCTTGTAGAACTTGTTGAAGTTCTTCACCATTAGGCTCAATTCTTCATTGAAGGTTTGTTTCTCACTTGATGATGTGGGAGCTTCACACGAGGCTTTGTAAGAAGCACTTGACTTGTTATGGAGCTCCTCCTTATCCTTGAGTGACATCTCATGAGAAAGAATTCTTCCAATGACTTCCGTTGGCTTGAGATCTTTGTAATTGGGCATAATTTGGATCAATGTGCATACGGTATCATATTTTATGTCCAAAGCTCTTAGGATCTTCTTGATGATGAATTTGTCAGTCATCTCTTCACTTCCTAAGCCAGCGATCTCATTTGTGATAAGAGCAAGCCTAGAGTACATTTCAGCGACACCTTCACCATCCTTCATTTTGAACTTGTCAAGTTGACTTTGAAGCACATCCAACTTGGATTCCTTGACGGAGTCGGTACCTTCGTGCATATCAATCAAAGTATCCCAATTTTCCTTTGCATTCTCAAGACGGCTGATTTTGTTGAATTCTTTGGGGCACAATCCGTTGAAGAGGATATCACAAGCTTGAGCATTGTATTGCAGCATCTTCAACTCTTCCGCGGTAGCTTCACGGTTCGGTTCTCTCGCATCAAAGAATTCACCTTGCAAGCCAATACATAGAATAGCCCATACGGCGGGGTTATGTCCAAGAATATGCATTTTCATCTTATGCTTCCAACTAGCAAAATTAGTACCATCAAAGTAAGGACCTCTACGGTGGTAATGTCCCTCGCTAGACGCCATACTATCCTAGGTTGTGAAACCAAGGCTATGACTACCAAAAGCTATAGAAATCAAAGCAAATGGAGACCAAAGCTCTGATACCAGTTGTAGGATTGAAAGTATGTCTAGAGGGGGGGTGATTAGACTACTTGACCAAATAAAACTTATCCTTTTCCCAATTTTAGTTCTTGGCAGATTTTAGCAACTTTGGACAAGTCAAGCAATCTTAACACAATTCAAGCAAGCATGCAAAGAGTATATGAACAGCAAAAAGTAAAGCATGCAACTTGCAAGAATGTAAAGGGAAGGGTTTGGAGGATTCAAACGCAATAGGAGACACGGATGTTTTTTTCGTGGTTCCGATAGGTGGTGCTATCGTACATCCATGTTGATGGAGACTTCCACCCACAAAGGGTAACGGCTATGCGAGTCCATGGAGGGCTCCACCCACGAAGGGTCCACGAAGAAGCAACCTTGTCTATCCCACCATGGCCATCGCCCACGAAGGACTTGCCTCACTAGCGGTAGATCTTCACGAAGTAGGCGATCTCCTTGCCCTTACAAACTCCTTGGTTCAACTCCACAATCTTGTCGGAGGCTCCCAAGTGACACCTAGCCAATCTAGGAGACACCACTCTCCAAGAAGTAACAAATGGTGTGTTGATGATGAACTCCTTGCTCTTGTGCTTCAAATGATAGTCTCCCCAACACTCAACTCTCTCTCACAGGATATGGATTTGGTGGAAAGAAGATTTGAGTGGAAAGCTACGTGGGGAAGGCTAGAGATCAAGATTCATATGGTGAGAATGGAATATCTTGGCCTCAACACAAGTGTAGGTGGTTCTCTCTCTCAGAAAAAGTAAGTTGGAAGTGTAGGTTCGTTCTGATGGCTCTCTCCATGAATGAAGAGTAGGAGGAGGGGCACAAAATCTAACCGTTACACACAACTTGCCAATCTCGGTGGGAACAAATTGATAAACTCGGTCGGACCGATTCAGTAAAGCTAGTGGCCGTTAGGATTTTCAGTGGGACTGACATGCAACTCAGTAGGACCGATATGGTTAGGGTTAGGGCATAATGTAATCTCGGTGAGACCGATTACACAAACTCGGTGAGACCGATTTTGGTAATAAGCTAACTGGAGAGTTGGTTAGGTAAACTCGGTGGGACCGATTCGCTCATCTCGGTGAGACCGAAATGTTATGAAAGGGAAAAAGAGAGTTTACATTGCAATCTCGGTGGGACCAATCGCTCATCTCGGTGGGACCGAAACGTTACGAAGAGAAACAGAGAGATTACAATCCCATCTCGGGGATACCGAGATCCCTATCGGTGAGACCGATTTGCCTAGGGTTTGTGGCAGTGGCTATGACATCTGAACTCGGTGGCGCCAGATAGAAAGAATCGGTGGGGCCGAGTTTAACTTCTGGTTTAGGTCATATGTGGATGTGAGAAAGTAGTGGAGGGCATTGGAGCATATCACTAAGCTTTTTGAGCAAGAGCCTCATTAAGCAACACCTCATCCCTCCTTGATAGTATTGGCTTTTCCTATAGACTCAATGTTATCTTGGATCACTAAAATAGAAAATGTAGATTCTTGAGGTTTGAGCTTGAGCCAATCCTTTTGTCCTTAGCATTTTGAGGGGTCCACTTTTGTCATCCATGCCATGCCAATCATTTAGCTTTCCTGAGATATATCTTGAAATAGCATTAGCTCAATGAGCTATATGTTGTTAGGAATTACCAAAACCACCAAGGGATAGTTGCACTTTCAGCGGCGCGACGACCAGGGTGACTCTCCCTTGGAGTTCTACGAGCATGGCAAGTGGACCAGGATGGTCGACGTCCCAAGTATTCTTTCCGATATCGAGGAGCAAGGAAACCACATGGTATAGTATCACTACTGATTTATATTTATTTTTTGTTTCTGGTGAATGCTAGCATTTCAACTCTTACATCGAAGGAGTGCCAAACACGACACGTGCTGGATGTCCCACACGTCAGCGAAAGGAGTGGGACATGAACAGCGTGGTAGAGTGTCTCCACTTCTGGGATGGAGACCATATGTAGTAGTACTAGTGGTATGAACGATACAAAGTGCGACCCGAAGAGAAAGACACGTCTAGTTGGAAGGTCTCGGGACATACACGTAAAAAATTATAAAACCTAATATGTGCCTCCAATTAATATAGTAGTAGGAGAGTAGGCACGTACTCCATAACATCACCGGGCATTGCACGTACAACATTTTTTAGATCAACATTTAGTGGTAGTAAGAGACAAATGCCTATATTTCACGCATGTTCATACTATGTGTGCCTTTGTACTTCACTTACTGCGCTACATTACTCGGGTTCGTACGTCCACTCTGGGTACATGTCCGTCTCGTAGTTCCAGTCCCATGTATTCTTCATAGATGGAATGATCCATAACTGTGGGCAACAAGAGTCCATATCATCGCAGTTAGTGTGGCTCCCCACAATGGAGACTCATCCAAACTATGGCCAGCCTCGACGCGGAGCAGTCGCGTGCACCGAGAAGCGGCGCTCTCTCGACCATCGCGCTGCTTCAAAGCCGGCGCCAGTGAGAGGTCGCCTCTACTGTGGTCGGGCATTAATGCGGCACGGTTGTTCCGGGGTGATGCTGACCGTTTCATGCGGGAAGCGCGCGCCAGCAAGGGAAGGGGGTTGGGTCGGCCAGGGCGGTCAGACGCGGGCGTGGTGGTGGTACTGGTAGTTTGCAAAACTACTCAATTATTGCACTCGATTTCCTAAGAAAATGTGGTAAAAAACGTTACTCCACAGCCCGCTTCCCTTCTCCTTCCTCTTCCACCGCCCGCGCACGTCCGTGGGAAGCGACCGGTTAACCCTTATATAGGAGTGCTAGCACAAAAATATGCATGCATGACCACTAAAATTTCCAGATTAAAGCGCCGCTCCGGTGGGAGTATGGCATATGTCATTACCTTCGGCCAGGCCATGGCTACCGGGCTACGGCAACCAGAGAAGAGGCGGCCTAAGGGGAATGAATGCGACTACTGTTTGGCTTCCCCGTCCAGCTTAAGTAAATGTGCATCATCACGTGTACCCGCGGGTGCACAAATTGTAACATATGAGTCTGCTTAAGTGGGCATCACGTAACTGGCGTGTGTGATAGATTGTGAGAGACAGAGTGCGTGTGTGCGACTCTACTCTTCGGACATGTACCCAACCATTTGCATCGGGATATAAGTATAATGGCATTACACTTTAGCTAGTGATTTACGTGGCTATGTTAACATGGTTCTGTAAAAATATGTCTCTTCCTGCTCGTGATTTGCATTATATAATTACTAGCAAGATGCTCATGCGTTGCACGGAACATCAATATGCATTTTTTTACAAAACACCTGTTGTAATTGACCCATGCAGGAGTAATCCCATGTGTAGGAACTAATGATATCTCGAGAATTTTATCGGAAAACTGGTATCTCGACAATTTCATCGAAAAAATGAAAGATGAGAGATAAGGTGAGGAGGAGTGGAGCGTGGTGGTGACTGGTGGTCGGACTGGGCGGAGGCATGGGGATGGACGGCGCCGGCAGGCGGCAGCGGCCACCATGCTAGATTATTCCAGAGACTTCATGTCGGTGTCAAAACCGGCGGATCTCGGGTAGGGGGTCCCGAAATGTGCGTCTAAGGCGGATGGTAACAGGAGGCAGGGGACACAATGTTTTACCCAGGTTTGGGCCCTCTTGATGGAGGTAAAACCCTATGTCCTGCTTGATTAATATTGATGATATGGGTAGTACAAGAGTAGATCTACCACGAGATTGGAGAGGCTAAACCCTAGAAGCTAGCCTATGGTATGATTGTATGTTGTCCTACAAACTAAAACCCTCCGGTTTATATAGACACTGGAGGGGCTAGGGTTACACAAGGTCGGTTACAGAGGACATATACATATCCGTATTGCCTAGCTTGCCTTCCACGCCAAGTAGAGTCCCATCCGGACATGAGATGAAGTCTTCAATCATGTATCTTCATAGTCTAACCGTCCGACCAATGGATATAGTCCGGTTGTCCAGAGACCCCCTAATCCAGGACTCCCTCAGTAGCCCCCGAACCAGGCTTCAATGACGATGAGTCCGGCGCGTAGTATTGTCTTCGGCATTGCAAGGCGGGTTCTTCTCCAATTTCCAAGTGTTTGTAAACAGTATCCGGCCCCATAAATGTTGATCCTCTTGGCTTCTACGCCCAATAAGGGCAATTTCTTGATCGAATACGAGGTGCCAGGGCATTTTTACATTCACCCCCTAGCCAGATAAATAAATTGTCTATTAAAGGGATTGGGATTCTTAGATCCGATCCACACCATCCTCCCCTCAACGAGAATCCATCAGAGCGTGTTTCAGAAAGATCCATTCCAGCATGGCCAACCTCCGCAGCTCCTCCTCCCGCCCCCGTAGCCCTAAGGTCAGTGATTGGGAGAGGTGTTCAGTTCCACATAGTCGATTGGTCGAACTGCAGACCAAAGGATTTCTTCCTCCAGCATACATGGTGCCCGTTCGAGCCGGGCTCACCACCTACAATGGCGGGGAGCAAGCGGAGAACTTTCCCTGTCCCTCCATGGGGGAACGGGTTTGCCTTGTTCCTTACTTACTAAGGGGACTCGGATTTCCAATTCATTCGTTCCTTTGCGGGCTCCTGGATTTCTACGGCCTCCAACTACACAATCTCACCCCTGCCTCCATCCTACACATCGCCGGCTATGTTGCTCTCTGCGAGTTGTTCCTGGGCTGCGAGGCTCACTTCGATCTATGGAAAAGGCTATTTTGCCTTGTCCCTCGCACACAGAGGGAATCACTTTATCAAGTGGGCAGAGCCGAAGTATGGCGCTTCACCGATACCGGATATCAGTTCGGTACCCCGAAGAAGCCGTCCGAAGACTGGCCTTCGGAATGGTTTTATATGGAGGACGCTCCCCTTCCGGACCCTGTTCGGCGGGGTCTCCCTGAGTTCAACAATGCTCCTCTGAAGAAGCACCGAAGTTGGCGCCCGCGGAGCCCCCAGGCGGAAGATGACAGAGAAGTCCTCTATCTGATGAACCGGATTAAGGCACTAGCTCAGTCAGGTTTGATAATAACCGAAGTTATGTCGATTTGCATAATGCGGGATTGCAACCACTTCAATATCGTGGGCATCCCTTATGATGTTTCAACGGGGAGGATAAAGCCACCCGCTACGGTCGTAAGGGTCCGGGCGATGCTGCTGCATTTGCCAAAATGATGTCCGAACTGTTCAAGGGAGAGGAGGAGGAGGAGTTCACCCGCATCAAGCCATGGGACGGATTCTCCATGTACAATCCTCCAAGCTGGGTAACCTACACCCCCTTACTTCCATATTCCCGCGTTTTTTGTTGTAAGTATTCACCTTGCCAATTTATGGCAGGAACTGCGAAAGGCCATAAAGGAGGTCTGCAGCCCTTCTCTACAACCGGAGGACCCTGACGGGGCCCTCGACTCCGGACTCGAAGAAGATCCGGTTATCTCCGTGGAGCTGATAAACCGGTAGTTCTATCAGTGGAGCTGCGATGATGCCATGGTGGCCATTACGACCGACTATCCCGGACTGCTCCCTGCATCGCACGTAAGAAAAACCGAAAAGTCCCAACTCAAAAAAGTAGGATCCCCTTTTAGACACTTCACCCACCAAATTCACATGGCCTTTTTACAGGGAAGGCATTCGGGACGCCCTGCAGCAACGCGCCAACAGGAGGCGCCGAGGCTAGGTAGGCCAAAAAGGAAGGCGGTTAGGACGGAGATGCCGGCGCAAAGGTACAACAAACCCTGCTCCATGGTTGTTGTCTTTCTCAAAGTATAATGACGCTTGTGTTTCTTTAACAGAAAAAACGCTCGCCGGAATATGTCCGGCAATGTCACCGATCACGCTTCCACCAGTCGGGCACCAGGACCGGACATGGAGGTAGAAGCCAATATGGGGCAGGCTCCGGATAATCCCCCTACAGAGGATGCGGATAGGTTATCTGCTACAAACTCAAAAGTGGAAAGCGCCATGAATCATAGGCGCCACTGGGCCGTACTCCGTGACGCTTGTTTCTCACCAGAGGCATTTGATGCCTTTAATTTTGGAGAAGCGTACCTCCATGCCGCTCAAGATGGTCTAGCCAGAGCCACGGATCAGTATGTAAAGGATGTACGGGTGAGTGAATCTGACGATTTATATGTATCAGTAGCCCCTGAGACTTGAAACAGTTAGCAGAACTGATTTAAGAATCATCCTTCTTGTGCCGCTTCTTACAGAGAAGAATACTAGGCTGTCCCAGGAGCTGGAGGAATGCAAGACCCAACTGCGGGCCGCTATTGCGGCATTGTAGGAGCAGAAAAAGCCCCCCGCTGGTAACATTTTAAAGAATGATGGTTACCATATAGCGCGCGACGTGGCTGCAGATCTAACAATAGATTTTGCAGATGAATCCGGAGAAAATCCGGGGGACCAACATGTTATGCGGTAGCTAGAAGCTGGCAACTGCGTGCTGACTGAGGTTAGGCGGGAGAAAAACAATCTCCAAGACGCCAATATAAGGCTGAACGTGGAACTAAAAGACGTTCGGGGCCAGCTTGCAGACTCCGAGAAGGAGAATAAGAGGCTTCGATGCGACATTTTTAGTAAGTGCTTGAACGAATCCTTTAAAGGCATTCGACGAAGAAGCCAACTACCAGCGTTATGTCTATAGGTATGCTGACGGGTCGTCCCGTGGAGGAAATGCCCGCGTCTGCGGGTGATCATCTGTCCAAGCTGTCACATCTGCACGAATAAGTTCGGCAGGTGATGCAGGGTGTTGCCCAGGCTTTGTGGCCGTCCGTCTCCCTTCCAGAGGGTGTTGCGGAGCTTGCGGAGAAGCTCAAGGGAGCGCGGCGGCGCTTCCGATTATGGAAGATATCCACCTGCCGACAAGGTGCCAGAGAAGCCTGGGCCATGGTGAAGACGCGGTATACCAAAGAAGACCCAAATCACATGGCCGAGGTCGTACCTATGGGGCCCGACGGAAAAGAAATTCCCGTTAGCTTAGTGTATGGGCAAGTAGAATTAGCCGCAAAGTATTCCCAACAGGATTGTAAGCTAGATTGCCTGTTGGATGGTATAGAAGAAGAATTTAGTTAGTCTGCATGACTATGTAATTGAAGTGACATGTATAATGCCTTCTAGCCGGATTGTAGATCATTTGTCATTGCAGACCTGTTCGCTTCAGCCTCCGGGCCCAATAGTCCGGAGTGTATCCGAATACCCGCTCAGTTATATAGGAACCGGGGTATGCGTGGAGACTAGGCGTAGGGGTCATTAGTGCTTTATCATACAAGTGCCCAACTAGTTATGTTACATTACATGGGTAGTAAGAAACATCTTCCAGGGAGAATGGTTCCGTTAAGGGTTCCTTTCCCTGGGCAAGCATGTCCTAAAGTGCATGTCCGGACTGCGATAGGAAACGCAGGAAAAACATCTGGGGGCAGATATGAAAAATAAAAATCATCTTTTGTTCACCGACCGAATATTCCCTTAAGAATGCTAGCTTTCGGCTTCACCCAGTCTGAGGTAAACATCCGGCTGACCCGGCAGTAACAATCGCATAGGTGCTCCCCTTATGCCCTAGCCGAATTAACGGGAACATAGGGCATAAATACAAGAGCCAGGCAACCCAGCTTGGCCAAAACTTAAGTCATATTGATGCATATAATGGTGAAAAAAGGTACATGCGGAAGTATAACACATGTGTTGGGCATGAAGTCCGGATAAATAATTTAAGCTTCTGTGAAAGAAGCCCCCAGGTATGAAGAGTCTGGCTAGCGCATCTGTAATGTGCAAACAAGGCACAAGGTGACCCTTCAAGGCGTAGGGAAATAAGAAAAGAAACAAAGAAAGGAAAACAAGATAGATAATGTATTTGTGCAAAAATGGACAAAGGGAGGGGACTAAAATAGAGTCCGGTGCTAGGCGTAAAATCTTCGGAGCCTGGCCGCGTTCCATGGGTTCGGCTCGAGTCGACTAGTCGATGCATCCCGCAGTTGGTACGCTCCATCGGTCAAAACTTGGTCGATAATAAAGGGACCTTCCCATCTGGGCTCGAGCTTGTTCTTTTTCTTATCCGGAAGGCGTAGAACTAGTTCGCCAATGTTATAAGTTTTGGCCAGTACTTCTCTACTTTGGTATCTGCGAGCCTGTTGCTGGTAAAATGTGGAACGGGGTTTGGCTACGTCGCGCTCCTCCTCCAAGGTGTCCAGACTGTCCTGCCGATCGAGCTCGGCTTATCTTTCTTCGTACATGCGCACTCTAGGTGAGTCAGGAATTATGTCACAGGGCAAGACTGCCTCTGCGCCGTACACCATAAAGAAGGGTGTATATTCGGTACTACGATTCGGCGTGGTCCACATCCCCCAGAGTACGGAGTCGAGCTCCTCTACCCAGTGTGTGTTAGACTCCATTAAGGAACGCACTAATCTAGGTTTAATGCCGCTCATTATAAGACCGTTTCCTCGCTCGACTTAGCCGTTGGTTTGTGGGTGATAGACTGAGGCATAATCAAGCTTGATGCCCATTTTGCTGCACCAGAGTTTTACCTCATCGGCCGTGAAGTTCGTGCCATTATTAGTGATGATGCTGTGGGGGACGCCATAACGGTGTACAACCCCAGATATGAAATCTATCACCGGTCCAAATTCCGTTGTTTTAACTGGTTTGGCCTCTATCCATTTGGTGAATTTATCCACCATGACCAATAAGTATTTTTTTCTTGTGGGTTCCCCCTTTAAGGGGTCCAACCATGTCAAGCCCCCAGACCGCAAAGGGCCATGTAATGGGGATTGTTTGGAGGGCGGTGGGTGGCATGTGGCTTTGATTTGCAAAGAGCTGGCAACCGGCGCAATGTTGGACCAAGTCCTGTGCGTCTGCTCGGGCCGTTGGCCAATAAAATCATGTACGGAAGGCCTTGCTTACAAGAGCCCGGGCTGCGGCGTGATGACCGCCGAGTTCGGCGTGAATTTCTGCCAAAAGATTCCGCCCATCCTCTTCGGAGATGCACCTTTCAAGGACTCTGGTAGTGCTTTTCTTGTACAATTCTCCCTCATGGACCCTGTAGGCCTTGGATCGCCGCACTATGCAGCATGCCTCATTTTGGTCCTCCAGAAGTTCCTGTCTAGTTAGGTAGGCCAGGAATGGTTCTATCCACGGGGCAATAATGTCCATTATTTCGTGGGCTGACGGTGTTATTTCGGTGGAGGAGCCTCCGATTGTGTCAGAGAGTTCGGTATCGGGTATTTTGGCCGGGTCCGGACTTCTGTTACCGGTGTCCCCTTCCCATACTACGGATGGCTTGAAAAGCCTTTCCAAAAATATGTTGGGGGGACCGCATCGTGTTTTGCACCGATGCGGGCGAGGATATCCGCCCCCTGATTGTTTTCCCGAGCCACATGGTGAAATTCGAGTCCCTCGAACCGAGCTGACATTTTTAGGATGACGTTTCCATAGGCCGCCATTTTCTGATCCTTGGCGTCGAAATCTCCGTTTATTTGGGATATTGCGATGTCTGAATCCCCACGCACCCCCAGGCGTTGAATGCCCATGGAGACTGCCATCCGAAGACCATGCAATAAAGCTTCGTATTCGGCTGCATTGTTGGAGTCTGTATACCATATTTGCAGTATGTACCGAACGGTATCTCCGGTTGGGGACGTCAGGACGACGCCAGCCCCTAGACCGGCCAGCATTTTAGAACCGTCGAAGTGCATGATCTAATTAGAGTATGCGCCGTACTCTTTAGGGAGTTCGGCCTCCGTCCATTCAGCGATGAAGTCGGCCAGTACTTGTGATTTAATGGCTCGGTGAGGTTTGTATGTTATGTCGAATGGGAGGAGCTCAATGGCCCATTTGGCAATCCGGCCCGTAGCGTCGCGGTTATTGATAATATCATTAAGTGGCACTTCTGAGGCTACTGTAATCGAACACTCTCGAAAGTAGTGTCGCAGTTTCCGCGATGCCATGAATACCGCATATGCTATCTTTTAGTAATTTGGATACTATGATTTGCATGGAGTGAGGATAGTTGATACATAGTATACCGGCTTTTGAAGAGGGAATTTGTGTCCGTCTGCTTCCCGTTCGACAACGAGCACCACGCTTACAACTTGATGAGTTGCCGCAGTGTACAACAGCATTGGTTCACCGATGTTTGGCACGGCCAGGATCGGGTTGGTTGCCAGAATGGCCTTTATTTCTTCCAATCCGGCTGTGGCCGCATCCATCCACTCGAAGTGTTCGGTGCGCCGAAGGAGGCGATAAAGGGGTAAAGCCTTTTCTCCTAAGCGGGAGATAAAGCGGCTTAGAGCCGCCACGCATCCACTTAACTTTTGGATTTGTTTGAGGTCTGTTGGGGTAGCCAACTGTGACAAAGCTCGGATTTTGGCCGGATTAGCTTCAATACCTCTACTGGAGACGATGAATCCCACGAGCTTTCCGACTGGTACGCCAAAAACGCATTTTTCCAGGTTGAGCTTGATTTCATATGTTCGGAGGTTGTAGAACGTGAGCCTCAAGTCGTCTATCAAAGAGTCGACATGTTTGGTTTTGACGACCACATCGTCTATGTATGCCTCTACTGTTTTGCCAATTTGTTTCTCCAGACATGTCTGAATCATGTGCTGATATGTTGCGCCGGTGTTTTTGAGTCCAAAAGGCATTGTGTTAAAACAGAAGGGGCCGTATGGTGTGATGAATGCCATTGCGGCTTGGTCGGACTCCGCCGTCTTGATTTGGTGGTACCCGGAGTAAGCGTCGAGGAAACACAATGACTCGTGTCCTGCGGTAGCGTCAATGATTTGATCGATGTGTGGGAGGGGGAATGGATCCTTTGGGCAAGCTTTATTGAGGTCTTTGAAATCGACGCAAAGGCGCCAGGATTTGTCCTTCTTTGGTACCATCACCAGGTTTGCTAACCAGTCCGGATGTTTTATTTCTCCGATGAATCCGGCCTCCAATAACTTGGCTAGTTCTTTTCACATGGCCTGTCTCTTAGGTTCGGAGAAACGCCGAAGAGCTTGCTTGACCGGCTTGAATCCCTTTAGGATATTGAGGCTATGCTCGGCCAGCCTGCGTGGGATTCCTGGCATGTCTGAGGGATGCCAGACGAATATGTCCCAATTCTCACGCAGGAACTCCTGTAGTGCGGCGTCCACGGCGGGGTTTAACTGTGCCCTGATGGAGGCTGTTTTGGTAGGATCTGTTGGGTGGACTTGGAATTTGACTATTTCATCCGCTGGTTTAAAATAGGTGGACTTGGATCTCTTGTCGAGTATCACATCGTCCCTGTCCATTGTGCAGCATAGCGTGGTTAACTCCTCGGCCGAGAGGGCTTCGGATAATGCCTCGAGGGCCCATGCCGCTGTTTTGTTTTCGGCACGGAGTGCTATGTCCGGATCACTAGCGAGAGTGATGATTCCGTTGGGCCCGGGTATTTTAAGCTTCATGTACCCATAATGGGGTACGGCTTGGAAGATTGTGAACGCCTCCCGTCCTAAAAGAGCATGATAGCCACTCCTGAACGGGGCCACTTGGAATGTAATTTCTTTGGACCTGTAATTGTCCGGCGTGCCGAATACCACATCTAGTGTAATTTTCCCAGCACAGCGTGCTTCCCGACTGGGGATAATTCCTCTAAAGGTTGTGCTACTTTGCTCGATGCGGTCCCAGTCTATTTCCATCTTTTGAAGGGTTTCCTCATAGATGAGGTTTAGTCCACTGCCGCCGTCCATGAGTACTTTGGTGAGTCGAAAGCCGTCCACGATTGGACTGAGGACCAGTGCGGCTGGTGCTCGGGCTGTTCGGAATTTGGGTTCATCACTGGCATTGAAGGTAATAGCTGTGTCACTCCATGGATTTGTTGCTGCTACGTGGCCGATTTCGGCCATGCTGCGGAGTGTTCGCTTGCGCCTATTATTTGACGCAAAGGTCTCGAACACTGTTAACACTGTATTGTTATCCACTAGATGGTGCTCTGTGGTATGTGGGATAAGAAGATCCTCACCACTTTTGGCCACCTGCCGGAGTATCCAACATGCTCTAAGGTTGTGCATTGGTATTATATCTGCCGTGCTATGAATTTTGCAGGGTCCGTTGAGCCATCCCTCCAGTACGGTTCCTTGCCCTGTAGAGGGTTTTTTCTTTTTGGTAGTTAACCCGGGTGTATTGTGATAATGCACCCTTTTATTTCGGATTGGGTTTGTGTTCAGGGCCGGATTATCCCAAAAGTTTCTTTCGGTTTTCCAGGCACTTTCCATTGCACAGTACTTGCGTACTATGGACGCCAAGTCAGCAAAGCGTGTTATCCCACGGTGATTTATGGCGTTAAGGATTCCCTTGTCCGTGCAATTATTGCAGAAAAATAAGATTGCATCTTCCTCGCGACAGTCCTTAACCTTGTTCATCGCAAGGAGGAATCTGGCCCAGTAATGATGTACTATTTCCTGGGGCTCTTGCCTGATATGGGAAAGATCGCTTGTGTTTGGGTGGGTGGGTGGAATTGAATCCAAACCCCTACCCGATCTGGGATCCAGGGGCCGAGGAGTTTCCAATTTTGGAAGTTCCGGTTCCGGGATGTTACACGCTAATCCTGGTTCGTTGTCTGAGTCTAAGTTCAGGGATTGGATGTTGTCCTCCCGCGAACAGGCGTCCGGCTCGGGGAGCTCGGAAATCTGGACGTAGTTGGTCCTCAGGATAGAGGAAAGGTTGCCGCATTGTTCCTCCACCACTGCAATATGATGGGTGACCGGTGGAGAGTTAATCTCCCTTTGATCGGGTTTAACACAATCCGATCATAGTCCGTCGCAACTCCCAAGGCGGTGATGCGATCCAAGAGCTCGTTTAAGGAGGAGAGCTCCATTGGATCCATCTGTTCGGCGAGTGCCGATTTGATGTGGAGGCTGTTTTCGATGACCCGAGAATTCATTGTCAGTGCGGCGGCCGTACACGCGGTCATGATGAACCCGCCTAGCCAGAGAGTTTGGCCGACAGCCAAAGCTCCCCCAATAGTAGTACTGCCTTTAAAGACGAGACAAGACATCCTTCCTTCTGGCGACAGCACAGCGGAACTCTCAATGAAAGCACCAACGTCGGTGTCAAAACCGGCGGATCTCGGGTAGGGGGTCCCGAACTGTGCATCTAAGGCGGATGGTAACAGGAGGCAGGGGACACAATGTTTTGCCCAGGTTCGGGCCCTCTTGATGGAGGTAAAACCCTATGTACTGTTTGATTAATATTGATGATATGGGTAGTACAAGAGTAGATCTACCACGAGATCGGAGAGGCTAAACCCTAGAAGCTAGCCTATGGTATGATTGTATGTTGTCCTACGGACTAAAACCCTCCGGTTTATATAGACACCGGAGGGACTAGGGTTACACAAGGTCGGTTACAAAGGAGGAGATATACATATCCGTATTGCCTAGCTTGCCTTCCACGCCAAGTAGAGTCCCATCCGGACACGAGATGAAGTCTTCAATCCTGTATCTTCATAGTCTAACAGTCCGGCCAATGGATATAGTCCGGCTATCCGGAGACCCCCTAATCCAGGACTCCCTCAGTAGCCCCCGAGCCAGGCTTCAATGACGATGAGTCCGGTGCGCAGATTGTCTTCGGCATTGCAAGGCAGGTTCCTCTCCAAATTCTGAATATCTGTTGAGTAGTGTCCGGCTCCCTCATAAATGTTGCACTTCTTGGCTTCTGCGCCCAATAAGGGCTATCTTCCATGTGTCGAGCGAATGCGGGGAGCCAGGGCATTTTGACATCCACCACCCTAGCCATGTAAATAAACTGTCTATTAAAGGGACGGGGATTCTTAGATCCAAACTACACCATCCTCCCACGGCGACTATCCATCGGAGCACACTCGGAAAAAATCCTTTCCAACATGGCCGGCCATCGCAGCTCCTCCTCCCGCTCCTGTAGCCCTAAGCCCGGCGATTGGGAGAAGTGTTCCATCCCGCACAGCCAATTAGTGGAGTTACAGACCCAGGGATTTCTCCCTCCAGCATATATGGTCCCCGTTCGAGCCGGGCTCGCCACCTATAATGGCGGGGAGCAAGCGGAGAGCTTCCCCAATCCCTCCAAGGGGGAGTAGGTATGCCTTGTCCCTTATTTACTAAGGGGACTTGGATTTCCAATCCATCCGTTCCTTCGCGGGCTCCTGGAGTTTTATGGCCTCCAGTTGCACAATTTCACCCCCGCTTCCATAATACACATCGCTGGTTATGTTGCCCTTTGTGAGCTGTTTCTGGGCTGCGAGGCTCATTTCGAGCTGTGGAAGAGGCCATTCCGCCTTGTGCCCCGTACACAGGAGGGGTCACTATATCAAGTGGGCAGAGCCGAAATATGGCGCATCGCCGAGACCGGATACCTGTCTGGTACCCCGAAGAAGACGTCCGAAGACTGGCCTTCGGAGTGGTTTTACATGGAGGACGTCCCCCTTCCAGATCCTATTCGTAGGGGTCTTCCCGAGTTCAACAATGCTCCTCTGAAGAAACGCAGAAGCTGGCGCCCATGGAACCCCCAGGAGGAAGACGACGGAGAATTCCTTTACCTGATGGACCGGATTAAAGTGCTGGCTCAATCAGGATTGACAATAATCGAGGTTATGTCAATATGCATAATTCAGGGGGTGCAGCCACTTCAATATTGAGGGCACCCCTTGTGGCGCTTTAACGGGGAAGATGATGCCACCCGCTGCGAGCATAAGGGACCGGACTCCGCTGCTGCTCTAGCAAAAATTCTGTCCGAGTTGTTTAAGGGAGAGGAAGAGGAGTTCATCCGTATTAAGCTACGGGATGGATTCTCCATGTACAACCCTCCAAGCTAGGTGAGCTGTCACTCTTTACTCCCAACCTGCCCGCATTCTTCGTCATAAATACTCACCTTGCCATTTCATGGTAGGAACTGTGAAAAGCTGTAAGGGAGGTCAACAGCCCACCTCCACAAATGGAGGACCCTGACCGGGCCCTCGATCCCGGACTCGAAGAGGATCCGGATATATTTGTGGAGCTGATAGACAGGACATTCTATCGATTGAGCTATGATGACGCCATGGTGGCCATCATGGCTGACTACCCCGGGCTACTCCCTGCGTTGCATGTAAGAAAAACTTAAGTCCCAACTTCCGAGAAGAATCCCCTTTTATGCACTTCACCTGCCGTACACATATGGTGTTTTACAGGGAAGGCCTTCGGGACGCCATGCCGAACCCGCAGTGAATCGCCAACAAGGAGCACCGAAGCCACGTAGGCCAAAAAGGAAGGCGTTCAGGACTGATACGCCGGCGCAGAGGTATGATACAAAACCTCGCTCCATGGTTGTCGTCTTTCTTAAAATATAATGACGTCCATGTTTCCTAGTAAGAAAAACGCTCGCCGGACTATATCCGGAGAGGTTGCCGATCACGCCTCCACCAGTCGGGCTCCAGGGCTGGACATAGAGGTGGAAGCTAACACGGGGCTAATGTCGGATGCTCCTCCTACAGAGGATGCGGACAGACTATCTGCTACAAATTCTGAAGTGGAGAGCGCAATGAATCACGAGCGTCGCCGGGCCGTACTCCGCGACGCTTGTTTCTCCCAAGAGGCGTTCGATGTCTTCAACTCAGGAGACGCGTACATCCATCCTGCTCAAAATGGTCTAGCCAGAGCCATGGACCAGTATGTAAGGGATATACGGGTAAGAAAATCTGACGATTATATATATCAGTAGCCCGTGAGACTTGAAACAGTTGACACAACTGATTTAAGGATCATTATTTGTGCAGGTTCTTATAGAGATAAATTCCCAATTGTCTCAAGAGCTATAAGAGTGCAAAGCCCAGCTACGGGCCGCTGTTGCCGCATTGAAGGAGTCCGAGAAGGGCCCCTCTGGTAACACTTGTTTCCATTGGAAAGAATGACAGGTACCAGATAGTATGCGGCATGCATGCAAATCTAACAATAGATGTTGCAGATGGCTCCTGAGTGAATCCGGAGGCCGTGCCGCTGAATGCAGAACGTGTTGATCGACAACTAAATGCTGGCGAGCACGTGCTTGCATGAGTCAGGCAGGAGAAAAATAATCTCTAGGATGCCAATATCCAGCTGGGTGTGGAACTGAAAGATGTCCAAGCCTAGCTTGCAGACTCCGCGAAGGAGAATAAGCGGCTTCGATGCGGCATTTTCAATAAGTGCTTGAACGAACTTTGGAAGGAGTTCGGCGAAGAAGCCGGCTAATAGAGTTATGTCTGCAGGTATGCTGACGGGTCATCCCGCGGAGGAGATGCCCGGGTCTCCAGGTGATCTTCTACCAGAGCTCTCACAACTGCACGAACAAGTTCGGCAGGTGATGTAGGGTATTTCCCAAGCCTTGTGGCCATCCGCGTCCCCGCCAGGAGGCATGGGGGAGCTTATAGAGAAGCTCAAGGGAGCGTGGCGGCGCTTCCGATTATGGAAGATATCAGCCTGCTGACAAGGTGCAAGGGAAGCCTGGGCCATGGTGAAGATGTGATATACCAAAGCTGACCCAAACCACATGGCCGAGGTCGGACCTGTGGGGCCCGATGGGAAAGAGATCCCCATCAGTTTGGTGTATGACCAAGTAGAATTAGTCGCAAAGTATTCCCAACATGATTGTAGGCTAGACAGCCTGTTGGATGGTATAGAAGAAGAATTTAGTCAGTCTAAGTAACTGTGTACTTTAAGTGACATATATAATGTCCCTAGTCGAATTGTAAATCATTTGTCATGGCAGACCTTTTCGCTTTGATCTCTGGACCCGATAGTCCGGAGTGTATCCGAATACCCGCTCGGTTATGTAAAAACCAGGGCATGCGTGGAAACCAAGCGTAGGGGTCATAAGTGCTTGAATAGACAAGTACCCAACTAGCTATGTTATATTACATGGATAGTAAGAAACATCTTCCAGGGAGAATAGTTCCGTTAAGGGTTCCTTTCCCTGGGTACGCATGCCCTAATGTGCATGTCCGAACTGCGAAAAGAGACGCAGGCTATAACATCTGGGGGAATGTATCAAAATAATTAAAAGTCATCTTTTGTTCACCGACCAAATATTCCCTTAACAACGCTAGCTTTTGGCTTCACCCAGTCTGAGGTACACATCCGGCTGACCCGGCAGTAACAATCGCATAGGTGCTCCTCTTATGCCCTAGCCGGCATAAATACAAGAGCCAGGCAACCCAGCTTGGCCAAAACTTAAGTCATATCGATGCATATAATGGCGAAAAAAGGTACATGTGGAAGAATAACACATGTGTGGGGCATAAAGCCTAGAAAAATAGTTATGTTAAGCTTCTGTATAAGAAGCCCCCAGGTATAATGAGCGCGGTTAGCGCGTCAAGATTGTGTAACCAAGACACAAGTTTAGCCTTTTAAGGCCTTGAGGAGAAGAAAAAAGAAGAGAGAAAGAGAGAAAACACAGATAACGGATATGCAAAAAATTGATGGAGGTAAGGAGACGAACATAGAGACCGGCACTAGGCGTAGAATCTTCGGAGTCTGACTGCGTTCCATGGGTTTGTCTCGAGTCGATTGTCCGATGCATCTCGTAGATGGTACGCTCCACCGGTCAGAACTTGGTCAATAATGAAGGGACCTTCCCATTTGGGCTTGAGCTTGTTCTTTTTCTTCTCCGGCAGGCGTAGAACTAGTTCGCCAACGTTATAGGATTTGGCCCATACTTCTATGCTTTGATACCTTCGAGCCTGTTGCTGATAGAATGCGAAACGGGTTTTTGCCACGTCGTGCTCCTCCTCCAGGGCGTCCAAACTGTCCTGCCGATCGAGCTTGGCCTCTTTTTCTTCGTACAAGCGCACTCGAGGAGAGTCATGAATTATGTCGCAAGGCAGAACCGCCTCTGCGCCATACACCATAAAAACGGTGTGTATCCGGTAGTGCGATTCGGCGTGGTCCGCAGCCCCCATAGTACAAAGTCGAGCTCCTCTACCCAGTGCATGTTTGATTCCTTTAAGGACCGCACTAATCTGGGTATGATGCCGCTCATGATAAGACCATTTGCCCGCTCGACTTGACCATTAGTTTGCGGGTGATAGACAGAAGCATAATCGAGCTTGATGCCCATGTTGCTGCACCAAAGTTTTACCTCGTCGACTGTAAAGTTCGTGCCGTTCTCAGTGATGATGCTGTGGGGGATGCCATAACGGTGTACAACCCCAGATATGAAGTCTGTCACCGGTCCAGATTCAGCCGTTTTAACGGGTTTGGCTTCTATCCATTTGGTGAATTTATCCACCATGACCAGTAAGTATTTTTTCTTATGGGTTCCCCCTTTAAGGGGTCCGACCATATCAAGCCCCCAGACCGCAAAGGGCCAAGTAATGGGGATTGTTTGGAGAGCGGTAGGCGGCATATGGCTTTGATATGCAAAAAGCTGGCAACCGACGCAATGTTGGACCAGATACTGTGCATCTGCTCGGGTCGTCGGCCAATAGAAACCTGTACGGAATGCCTTGCTTACAAGGGCATGGGCTGCGGCGTGGTGGCCGCCGAGTCCGGCATGGATTTCTGCCAAAAGCTTTCGCCCTTCCTCTTCGGAGATGCACCTTTGAAGGACTCCGGTAGTACTTTTCTTATAAAGCTCTCCCTCGTGGACCTTGTAGGCTTTAAATCGCCGCACTATGCAGCGTGCCTCATTTTGGTCCTCGGGTAGTTCCTGCCTGGTTAGGTAGGCCAGGAATGGTTCTGTCCATGGGGCGATGATGGTCATTATCATGTGGGTTGAAGGTGTTATTTCAATGGCAGAGCCTCCGATTGTGTCAGAATGTTCGGTATCTAGGGTTGTGACCAGGTCTAGACTATTGTTACCGATGTACCCTTCCCATACCACAGATGGCTTAAACAGGTCCAAGAAGATGTTAGGTGGGACAGGATCGCTCTTAGCGCCGATACAGGCAAGGATATCCGCCGCCTGATTGTTTTCCCGAGCCACATGGTGGAATTCAAGCCCCTCGAACCGAGCTGACGTTTTGAGGACGGCGTTGCGATATGCAGCCATTTTCGGATCCTTGGCATCGAAGTCTCCATTTATTTGAGATATTGCGAGGTTCGAGTCCCCACGCACCTTTAGGCGTTGAATGCCCAATGGAAACTGCCATCCGGAGACCATGTAATAGGGCCTCGTATTCGGTTGCATTGTTGGAGTCTGTGTATAGTATTTGGAGTACGTATTGGACTGTATCTCTGGTGGGGGACGTCAGGACGATGCTAGCCCCCAGACCAGCCAGCATTTTTGAGCCGTCAAAGTGCATGATCCAATTGGAATATGCGCCATACTCTTTAGGGAGTTTGGCTTTTGTCCATTCGGCGACGAAATCGGCCAGTACTTGCGACTTAATGGCTCGCCGTGGTCTATATGTTATGTCGAACGGGAGGAGCTCGATAGCCCATTTGGCAATCCGGCCAGTGGCATCGCAGTTGTTTATTATGTTGTTGAGTGGTACTTCAGAGGCCACCGTAATTGAACACTCTTGAGAGTAGTGTCATAATTTCCGGGATGCCAGGAATACCGCGTATGCTATCTTTTGATAATGTGGGTACTATGATTTGCATGGAGTGAGGACAGTGGATACATAATATAGCGGCTTTTGAAGTGGGAATTTATCTCCGTCCGTCTCTCGTTCGATGAAGAGCACTGCGCTTACAACTTGGTGAGTTGCTGCTATATATAACAACATTGGTTCGCCGACATTTGGCGTGGCCAGGATTGGGTTGGTGGCCAGAATGGCTTTTATTTCTTCCAATCTGGCCGTGGCCACGTCCGTCCACTTGAAGTGTTTGAGGCGCCGAAGAAGGCAATAAAGGGGGAGTGCCTTTTCTCCTAATCAGGAGATAAAGCGGCTTAAGGCCATTACACATCCAGTTAACTTCTGGATTTGCTTGAGGCCAGTTGGGATAGCCAACTGTGACAGAGCTCGGATTTTGGCCAGATTTGCTTCAATTCCTCTACTGGGGACGATGAAGCCCAGGAGCTTTCCGGTGGGTACGCCGAAAATTTATTTTTTCGGATTGAGCTTAATGTCGTGTGTTCGGAGATTGTCGAACGTGAGCCTCAAGTTGTCTGTTAAGGAGTCAACGTCTCTGGTTTTAATGACCACATCGTCTACATATGCCTCCACTGTTTTGCCGATCTGCTTTTCCAGACATGTCTGAATCATGCGCTGATACGTTGCGCCGGTGTTTTTGAGCCCGAAGGGCATTGTGTTAAAACAAAAGGGGCCATATGGAGTAATAAATGTCGTTGCGGCTTGATCGGACTCCGCCATCTTAATTTGGTGGTAACCGGAGTATGCGTCGAGGAAGCACAATGAGTCGTGCCTGCGGTAGCGTCGATTATTTGATCGATGCGAGGGAGGGGGAAGGGATCCTTTGGGCAAGCCTTATTAAGGTCCTTGAAGTTGATGCATAGACGCCAGGATTTGTCCTTCTTTGGTACCATCACCAGGTTTGCTAGCCAGTCCGGATGCTTTATTTCTCTAATGAATCCGGCTTCCAGTAACTTGTCTAGCTCCTCTCCCATGGCCGTCGCTTAGGTTCGGAGAAACGCCGAAGAGTCTGCTTGACCGGCTTGAATCCCTTTAGAATGTTAAGGCTATGCTCAGCCAGCCTGCGTGGGATTCCTGGCATGTCTGAAGGATGCCAGGCGAATATGTCCCAATTCTCGCGCAGGAACTCCCGTAGTGCGGCGTCTACAGCGGGGTTTAGTTGTGCCCCGATGGATGCTGTTTTTGTGGGGTCCGTTGGATGGACTTGGAATTTGACTATTTCATCCACTGGTTTAAAAGAGGTGGACTTGGATCTTTTGTCTAGTATCACGTCGTCTCTGTCCATTGTGGAGCGCAACACGGTTAATTCCTCCGCCACAAGGGCTTCGGATAATGCCTCAAGGGCCAGTGCGGCTGTTTTGTTCTCGGCGCGGAGTGGTATGTCTGGATTACTAGCTAGAGTGATGATTCCATTGGGCCTGGGCATTTTGAGCTTCATGTACCCGTAATGGGGTATGGCTTGGAAGATCGTGAATGCCTCCCACCCTAGAAGGGCGTGGTATCCGCTACTGAACGGGGCCACTTGGAATGTAATTTCTTCGGACCTGTAATTCTCCGGAGTGCCGAATACGACATCTAGTGTGATTTTCCCAGCGCAATGTGCCTCTCGACTAGGGATGATTCCTTGGAAGGTTGTGCTGCTTTGCTCCATACGGTTTCTGTCTATTTCCATTTTTGAAGAGTCTCCTCATAAATGAGGTTTAATCCGCTGCCGCCGTCCATGAGCACTTTAGTGAGCCGAAAGGTGTCCACAATTGGACTGGGGACCAAGGCGGCTGGTGCTCGGGCTGTTCGGAATTTAGGTTCGTCACTGGCATTGAAGGTGATAGCCGTGTCGCTCCATGGATTTATTGCTGCCATATGGCAGACTTCGGCAAGGCTGCGGAGTGCTCACTTACGCCTATTATTCGAGGCGAAGGTTTCGAAGACTGTCAATATTGTATTGTTATCCACGGGATGGTGCTCTGAGGTGTTTTGGATGAGGAGATCCTCACTGCTCTTGGCCACCTGCAGGAGTACCCAACATGCTCTAAGGCTGTGTGTTGGTATGGTATCTGCTGTACTATGAATTTTGCAGGGCCCGTTAAGCCATTCCTCCAATACGGTTCCACGCCCTGTAGTGGGCTTTTGCTTCTTTGTAATTGAGTTGGGCGACTTATGAGATTGCACCCTTTTAGTTTGGACTAGGGGTTTTGTTAGAGCCAGATTATCCCAAAATTTTGTTTGGGTTTTCCAGGCGCTTTCCATCGCACAGTACTTCCGTACTATGTCCGCTAAGTCAGCAAAGTGTGCTATGTCACGGCTACTTATGGTGTTGAGGATTCCCTTGTCTGTGCAATTGTTGCAAAACAACGAAGTTGCGTCTTCCTCGCGACAGTCGTTGACCTTGTTCATTACAAGGAGGAATCTGGCCCAATAGTGATGTACTGTCTCTTGGGGCTCTTGCCTAATGTGGGAAAGATTGTTTGTATCTGGGTGGGTGGGTGTATTTAAGTCCAGACCTTGACCCAATCTGAGACCCCGGGGCGGAGGAGTTTCCGATCTTGGAAGTTCGGGCTCCAAGGTGTTGCCCCGCAGGTTCGGCATGCAGCCTGATTCTAGGTTAAGGGTTAGAGCGATGTCCTCCCATGGGCGGGTATCCGGCTCGGAGAGCTCAGGAATCCGGACATAGTTCATCCTCAGGATAGAGGGAGACTCGCCGCATTGCTCCTCCACCACCGCTATCTGATGGGTGACTGGCGGAGAGTTAATCTCCATTTGGTCAGGTTTAAGCCCAATCCGATCGTAGTCCGAAGCGACTCCCAGAGCGGCGATGCGATCCAAGAGCTCGTTCAAAGAGGAGATCTCCATTGGATACATCTGTTCGGTGAATTTCGAGCCGATGTGGAGGCTATTTTCGATGACCCGAGAAGTCATCGTCGGCGCGTGATGTCTACTACACAACCTTCTTCTTGTAGACGTTCTTGGGCCTCCAAGTGCAGAGGTTTGTAGGACAATAGCAAATTTCCCTCAAGTGGATGACCTAAGGTTTATCAATCCGTAGGAGGCGTAGGATGAAGATGGTCTCTCTCAAGCAACCCTGCAACCAAATAACAAAGAGTCTCTTGTGTCCCCAACACACCCAATACAATGGTAAATTGTATAGGTGCACTAGTTCGGCGAAGAGATGTTGATACAAGTGGTATATGGATAGTAGATAATGGTTTTTGTAATCTGAAAATATAAAAATAGCAAGGTAACTAATGGTAAAAGTGAGCGTAAACGGTATTGCAATGCGTTGAAACAAGGCCTAGGGTTCATACTTTCGCTAGTGCAAGTTCCCTCAACAACACTAACATAATTGGATCACATAACTATCCCTCAACATGCCACAAAGAGTCACTCCAAAGTCACTAATAGCGGAGAACAAACGAAGAGATTATGGTAGGGTACGAAACCACCTCAAAGTTAGTCTTTCCAATCAATCTGTTGGGCTATTCCTATAAGTGTCACAAACAGCCCTAGAGTTCGTACTAGAATAACACCTTAAGACACAAATCAACCAAAACCCTAATGTCACCTAGATACTCAAATGTCACCTCAAGTATCCGTGGGTATGATTATACGATATGCATCACACAATCTCAGATTCATCTATTCAACCAACACATAGAACCTCAAAGAGTGCCCCAAAGTTTCTATCGGAGAATCACGATGAAAACGTGTGCCAACCTCTATGCATAGGTTCATGGGCGGAACCCGCAAGTTGGTCACCAAAACATACATCAAGTGAATCACATGATATCCCATTGTCATCATAGATATCCACGGCAAGACATACATCAAGTGTTCTAAAATCTTTAAAGACTCAATCCGGTACGATAACTTCAAAGGGGAAACTCAATCCATTACAAGAGAGTAGAGTGGGGAAGAAACATCATAGGATCCAAATATAATAGCAAAGCTCGTGATACATCAAGATCGTATCACCTCAAGAACACGAGAGAGAGAGAGAGATCAAACACATAGGTACTGGTACATACCCTCAGCCCCGAGGGAGCACTACTCCCTCCTTGTCATGGAGAGCACCGGGATGATGAAGATGGCCACCGGAGAGGGATTACCCCCTCCGGCAGGGTGCCGGAACGGGTCTAGATTGGCTTTCAGTGGCTAAGGAGGCTTCTGGCGGCGGAACTCCCGATCTATTGTGCTCCCTGATGTTTTTAGGGTATATGGAGATATATAGGCGGAAGAAGTACGTCAGGGGAGCCACAAGGGGCCCATGAGGGTGGAGGGTGCGCCCTAGGAGGGTGGGTGCGCCCCCTACCTCGTGGCCTCCTTGAAGGTCCCCTGACGTGCACTCCAAGACTTCTGGGCTTCTTTCCTTCCAAAATGAGTTCCGTGAAGTTTCAGGTCAATTGGACTCCATTTGATTTTCCTTTTCTTCGAAACTCTAAAACAAGGAAAAAAACAAAAACTGGCACTGGGCTCTAGGTTAATAGGTTAGTCCCAAAAATCATATAAAATAGCATATTAATACATATAAAACATCCAAGGTTGATAATATAATAGCATGGAACAATCAAAAATTATAGATACGTTGGAAACGTATCAGCATCCCCAAGCTTAATTCCTGCTTGTCCTCGAGTTGGTAAATGATAAAAACAGAATTTTTGATGTGGAATCCTACCTAACATATTTATCCATGTAGTTCTTTATTGTGGAAAGAATATTCAGATCCATAAGATTCAAGATAAAAGTTTAAAATTGACATAAAAACAATAATACTTGAAGCATACTAACTAAGCAATCATGTCTTCTCAAAATAACATGGCCAAAGAAAGCTATCCCTACAAAATCATATAGTCTGGCTATGCTCTATCTTCACAACACAAAATATTTAAATCATGCACAACCCCGATGACAAGCCAAGCAATTGTTTCATACTTTTGATGTTCTCAAACTTTTTCAATCTTCACGCAATATATGAGCACGAGCCATGGATATAGCACTATAGGTGGAATAGAATGGTGGTTGTGGAGAAGACAAAAAGGGGAAGATAGTCTCACATCAACTAGGCATATTAACGGGCTATGGAGATGCCCATCAATAGATATCAATGTGAGTGAGTAGGGATTGCCATTCAACGGATGCACTAGAGCTATAAGTGCATGAAAGCTCAACAAAAGAAACTAAGTGGGTGTGCATCCAACTCGCTTGCTCACGAAGACCTAGGGCATTTTGAGGAAGCCCATCATTGGAATATACAAGCCAAGTTCTATAATGAAAGATTCCCACTAGTATATGAAAGTGACAACATAGGAGACTCTCTATCATGAAGATCATGGTGCTACTTTGAAGCACAAGTGTGGTAAAAGGACAGTAGCATTGCCCCTTCTCTCTTTTTCTCTCATTTTTATTATTTTGGCCTTTTCCTCTTTTTTTATGGCCTCTTTTATATTTTTTTATTTGGGATTCTTTGGCCTCTTTTATTTATTTATTTTCGTCTGGAGTCTCATCCCGACTTGTGGGGGAATCATAGTCTCCATCATCCTTTCCTCACTGGGACAATGCTCTAATAATGATGATCATCACACTTTTATTTACTTACAACTCAAGAATTACAACTCGATACTTAGAACAAGATATGACTCTATATGAATGCCTCCGGCTGTGTACCGGGATGTGCAATGATGCATGAGTGACATGTATGATAGAATTATGAACGGTGGCTTTGCCACAAATACGATTTCAACTACATGATCATGCAAAGCAATATGGCAATGATGAAGCGTGTCATAATAACGGAACGGTGGACAGTTGCATGGCAATATATCTCAGAATGGCTATGGAAATGCCATAATAGGTAGGTATGGTGGCTGTTTTGAGGAAGGTATATGGTGGGTTTAAGGTACCGGCGAAAGTTGTGTGGTACTAGAGAGGCTAGCAATGGTGGAAGGGTGAGAGTGCGTATAATCCATGGACTCAACATTAGTCATAAAGAACTCACATACTTATTGCAAAAAAAATTAGTTATCAAAACAAAGTATTACGCGCGCTCCTATGGGGATAGATTGGTAGGAAAAGACCATCGCTCGTCCCCGACCGCCACTCATAAGGAAGACAATCAATAAATAAATCATGCTCCGACTTCATCATATAACGGTTCACCATATGTGCATGCTACGGGAATCACAAACTTTAACACAAGTATCTCTCAAATTCACAACTACTCACTAGCATGACTCTAATATTATCATCCTCATATCTCAAAACAATCATCAAGTATCAAATTTCTCATAGTATTCAATGCACTTTATATGAAAGTTTTTATTATATCACTCTTGGATGCCCATCATATTTAGGACTAATTTCATAACCAAAGCAAACTACCATGCTGTTTAGGACTCTCAAAATGATATAAGTGAAGCATGAGAGTTCATCTATTTCTACAAAGTAAAACCACCACCGTGCTCTATAAAGATATAAGTGAAGCACTAGAGAAACAACAAACTAATCCGAAAGATATAAGTGAAAATCAATGAGTAGTCAAATAATTATGCAACTATGTGAAGACTCTCTAACATTTAAGAATTTCAGATCTTGGTATTTTATTCAAACATAAAGCAAAACAAAATGAAATAAAATGATGCTCCAAGCAAAACACATATCATGTGGCAAATAAAAATATAGCTCCAAGTAAAGTTACCAATGAACGAAGACGAAAGAGGGGATGCCTTCCGGGGCATCCCCAAGCTTAGGCTCTTGGTTGTCCTTGAATATTACCTTGGGTGCCTTGGGCATCCCCAAGCTTAAGCTCTTGACACTCCTTAGTCCATAGTCCATCGAATCTTTACCCAAAACTTGGAAACTTCACAACACAAAACTTAACAGAAAACTTGTAAGCTCCGTTAGTATAAGAAAATAAATCACCACTTAGGTACTGTTGAGAACTCATTCTAAATTAATATTTGTGTAAAACCTACTGTATTCCAACTTCTATATGGTTTATAAACTCTTTTACTAGCCATAGATTCATTAAAATAAGAAAACAACACACGAAAAACAGAATCTGTCAAAAACAGAACAGTCTGTAGTAATCTGGATCAAACGTATACTTATGGAACTCATAAAATTCTTAAATAAATTGCTGGACCTGAGTAATTTATATATTAATCATATGCAACAAGAATTAACTAAATAGCACTCTCCAAATAAAAATTGCCAATTCTCGTAAGCGCTAACGTTTCTGTTTTTTACAGCATGATCAAAAGACTTTCCCCAAGTCTTCCCAAAGGTTCTACTTGGCACAAACACTAATTAAAAGCATAAAACCACATATAAACAGAGGCTAGATGAATTATTTATTACTAAACAGGAGCAAAAAGCAAGGAACAAAAATAAAATTGGGTTGCCTCCCAACAAGCGCTATCGTTTAACGCCCCTAGCTAGGCATGATAATTTTAATGATGCTCACATAAAGGATAAGAATTGTAACATAAAGAAAGCATCTTGAATAATGTGACTAGAACATTTAAGTATAACCCACTTCCTATGCATAGGGATTTTGTGAGCAAACAACTTATAGGAACAAGAATCAACTTGCATAGGAAGGTAAAACAAGCATAACTTCATAACTTTAAGCACATAGAGAGAAAACTTAATATTATTGCAATTCCTACAAGCGTATGTTCCTCCCTCGTAATAATTTTTAGTAGCATCATGAATGAATTCTTCAATATAACCAGCACCTAAAGCATTCTTTTCAAGATCTACAAGGATAGAAATTTTACTACTCTCCACATAAGCAAAATTCTTCTCATTCGGGGTAGTGGGAGTATCATAAGAAACTCGAATACTATACATTGTTTCCACATTAAAAGAGTAATGTTCAGAAAAGGATTAATCATGATCATGACAAGTTTTATAAATATAATCACTACTTTTTATAGCATAAGTATCATCACAATAATCATCATAAGTAGGAGGCATGCTATCATCATTATAAATTTGCATATCAAAACTTGGGAGACTAAAAATATCATCTTCATTAAATGTAGCATCCTCAAGCTTGGGAAAAACATTAATTGCAGCAAATATATTCTCAAAAACATCATCTTCATCAAACATAGCATCCCCAAGCTTGGGCCTTTTCATATCGTAAGCATAATCACTCTCATCATTAATAGCATGGATAGCACCAATAGCATAGCAATTATCATATTCTTCCAATCAAGTGCCAAAAAGATTTTCAAGAAGATAAGAAGTATCATTATCTTCCACAATTATATTTTCATGAGGTACAATAGTAATAGGAGCAGCATTACTTGCGGGATATATCTTTTTACCTCTCTTCCTTTTTCTTTTCTTCTTCTTCACCACATCGTGTGTGGGTTCAATCCTATTTTTGGAGCTCCTTATTAATGAGATTGGTTGAATAGGAGGCTCCTCCTCGTTACCTGATTCCTCATAAGAAATAATCAATGTTCAGGAAATCGGTAATTGGTAATTGCTTGGTCAACTAGGGAGTATGGATTAATCGGAATTAATCGGTCGAGCATTAATCGGTCAATTTTTTTTTATAAATCTCAGAATCCTAGTGTTGGGATCAGATTTGTGTTGGGATCAGATTTTGGCCACTCAAGAATTTATTTAAATGCCCTGGAATGAGTAAGTACCTAATATGAAAAAAAAATCAACATGAAAGTTATTTGTATCGGCAAGGCGAACAACTTTTATGTTTTGATTATTTTGATCCGAGGTCATATGTGAGTTGTGACATGTGAGTTAAAAAAAGCAAAATGTTGAATGAGTGTACGTGTGTGTGACAACAATGCTCTAAAATATGATATATTCAACAAGTATGGCAACAACAATTATGTGCTCTATCTCTAAGACTTGTAGTAACTTAATAACAAATAATCATAGTTCTTGAATTTGCATAACATAACAAGGTCCACAAGTATGTATCACATGACATAGCAAGGCCCACAAGTATCAGGTATGTATGATATGACAGTATAACATAACAAGGTCCACAAGTATGTATGATAGTATGACATAGCAAGGTCCACAGGTGACAATTCACAACATCCATAAAACACAAATAATCATAGTTCTTGACTTCTTGCATAAGTGCATAACATAACAAGGTCCTCAACCATAAAACACACAAAAATATCGTTCATGGATTCTTGCAATCTTGCATAGTTGCATTGCATGACAAGTTGAGAACTCAAACTAGGAAAATACCAAACAGCACACGTAGATAAAGTTCTCCTTCTCCCACAAGGCCACAACCAAAATAAATTACTAGGTAAATACTAAATAGCATGAACCAAAGAATTAAGGTTGTGTTGTGTCCTCGTCCTCATTTGTTTCAATCATCTCATCATTATCAGACTCAAATTCTATCTCCTCTTCCAAAGCAATCTCATTTTCTGAATCTTCATCAGCAACAAATTCTTCTACTTCATGGAGTTCTCTCACTCTTGCACTCCTACGAGGCTCTATAGCCTCGGTGGCTCCCACTTCATCATCAATGGTGGTGTTGGGATCAACCTCGTCCTCAACATATGCATCTTCACATATCCAATCTTGTGCCATGGAAGCATCTTCACCAAGGAGAACATCACGAGAGGAGGAACATTTCTTTCTTTTGTCCATCATTCTTCCATTGAATTGGATATAAACTAGATTGTCCCTACGACTTACATCTAGTTTATTTCTCCTCTTAGCATCCACCTAAAAATTGCAAAGTAAAGCCTAATCAAGTAGCCATTCACATTTGTTCATAAATAAAGTAAGGAACTAAATATCAAATTTGAATAACTACAAGTTGAGATTCAAGAGTTACTTGTTCAAAAACACTCCAATTCCGTTCACATCCAGAAGAACTTGTGGTCAAGTTGAGTATCCTCAAAGCCATGTGCATCAACGTAGGAGTTTGTAGTCCATAAGTTGCCCACCACTCTCCTACATGAGAAAACAAAAAACAAAGTATTATGCATCAATCCATAATTTCAGAAATGTAAAATGCAAAAAGACAAAGAGTATGTAGGAGAACAAGCTTACCGGGATTGAAATTTGCATTCGTTATAGCTTTGGAGGCAGCCAACTTTGCAAGCATGCCCTCCTTATTTTTAAACCTTGGCAAGTCTACGTTAAGTGCTTTATTTTGCTTCTCATCATCATCATGATAGAAGGTCTCAATAACTTCCATCAATCCACTCATGACCTCTACAGTGACAAATATGCTTGGGGTAGCATAACTATAATAGGGATTCAGTGCATATGCGGCCATATGCAATGGCGTATCTAACCTCCCATTCATCTTGCCCTCCATGGCTGTTGTGATGATCTTATAGTCCTTCTCTGAATTTTCAACCGCAAGCAATATTGCCTTCTTTGCCTCTATTATTTCTCCATACATAGAGGCCATGGACTGTCCATCACTATCAGCCAATCGAAGCACCTTCACCAATGGCTCAAAAACCTTGCATTGCAACATACTATAAGCACAACATTAGTATTTAACATATAACATATAACACAAGATGAAAAGACACAATTAAAGAACATTATTAATTTTCTTACCTTGATGCAAAGAGACACATTCTTCCAAAATGTCCTACTAATTATCGTGGCATGAGCCGACTTTCCTTTCCTTGTATGTGTATGCTTGCATTGTTCCCAAGCATCACTACAACACATCTCCTTTAGTTGTTTCTTCTTTGCAGCAAGATTTTTGCAAGGTAAGAAATGCCGAAGCAAATCTTGTCACTCCCGGCCTAACAATGTCTCTCTTTTTTGTATGAGACCTCATCAATGCCAATGTTGCATGATGTGCATAAAGAAAAATAGTCATCTCCTTTGCTTTGGTAATTGTAGAACCAAATTGCTTTAATTTACCAACCGCTTCTACCATCAAGTTGAGGGTGTGCATTGCACATGAGGTCCAAAATATCTTCGGCCTTTTTTCTTTCAACATCCCTTTTGCTCCCATATTGTTTGAAGCATTATCCGTGACTACTTGTACAACATTATCAGCACCTACAAACATCATGGTAAAACACAATAATCAATACATGATGAAAGCTTGAAAAGCAAAGAACGAGAGAAAATAAAAGGTTCAAGATTGATACCAATTTTCTCAATGCATTCATCCACATAATTGCAGATGTAGAGACTTGTGTGTGCATCAGCTGATGCCTCCTTTGATTCAAGAAAAACTATCCCCAACTTACAATGCACACACAAGTTCATGATGCTCCTTCTTTTTTTGTCTGCCCAAGCTTTAGTAATGACAGAGCACCCGGTGATCTCCCTCTCAGCCTCATGTGGCTTCAACAAATCCCTAGTCCTTTCCACCTCCTACAACAACATCTTTTCTCGGATATGATGTTGTGAAGGTTGCCTCCAATCAGGACCATAACAACCAAGGGCTTCACAAAATTGTTTGAAGTCATCATCATTGATAGCATTGAAGGGTATGTTTTTCTTGTACATCCATCTAGCCAAATATTGCCCCACTTTGTAGCTTCTCTCCTTGTCGATACTATCATTGATGTTGCATTGGAATTTTTTCAATGGCACACTAGGATCAACTGGCGCCACAAATTGATCCATAGGCCTGACATTTTTGGGATCACCTTTACCAACTGCACTAAGCTCTTCATCATCCTCAACTTCTATGTTCACCGAGGCCCTTAATTATTGTGCTTGCTTTTCCTTTTCCACCTTCTTCTTCTTTGCGGCATGAAAAGCCTCCTTGCACCGAGCTTGTTATTCTGGAGTGGCTACCATACAACTTGTCACCGAGCCTCTGATTTGTGCTATGTGTTGCTTCATCCTATTGACCCCTCCAGACATTTCTTTTCCACATAGCTTGCACTTCACTCTTTGCAAATCATTTGGATCACACAACATGGCAAATTCCCACGCCATGGCATCAGAATTCCTTTTTAGCGACTGAGAACTTGCCACCTCAGAAACGGCACTAGACGTAGCCATCTCCTACATACAAAAAACAAAATACAAATCAAGTAGGGCAGCAAGTTAGCAATAATTAAAGTTAAAGTGTTAAACAACAAAAGTTAATTACCAATTAGGCAATTAATAATAAATTGCATACATACAATTTTAATACAATTAAGCCACCAAATAGCATGAAATTAATAAATTACAATTGCACATAGTGTTGGGGAACGTAGCAGAAATTCAAAAATTTTCCTACGAATCACCAAGATCTATCTATGGAGAGACCAGCAACGAGTAGAAGGGGAGTGCATCTACATACCCTTGTAGATCGCTAAGCGGAAGCGTTCAAGTGAACAGGGTTGATGGAGTCGTACTCGTCGTGATTCAGATCACCGATGATTCTAGTGCCGAACGGACGGCACCTCCGCGTTCAACACACGTACAGCTCGACGATGTCTCCCACGCCTTGATCCAGCAAGGAGAGAGGGAGAGGTTGAGGAAGACTCCATCCAGCAGCAGCACAACGGCGTGGTGGTGATGGAGGAGCGTGGCAATCCTGCAGGGCTTCGCCGAGCACCTACGGGAGAGGAGATGTGTCACGGGAGGGAGAGGGAGGCAACCAAAGGCCTTAGGTATGATTGCTCCTCCTTTTCCCCACTATATATAGGGCCAAGGGAGAGGGGGAGGGCGCAGCCTTGCCCCCTCCTCCAAGGAAGGGGTGCGGCTAAGGATGGGGAGGAGTCCATCCTCCCCAAGGCACCTCGGAGGTGCCTTCCCCTTTAGGACTCTCCCCTTTTCCTTTTCTTGGCGCATGGGCCTCTTGGGGCTGGTGCCCTTGGCCCATGTAGGCCAAGGCGCACCCCCTACAGCCCATGTGGCCCCCCGGGGCAGGTGGCCCCACCCGGTGGGCCCCCGGGACCCTTCCGGTGGTCCCGGTACAATACCGATGACCCCGAAACTTGTCCCGATGGCCGAAACAGGACTTCCTATATATAAATCTTTACCTCCGGACCATTCCGGAACTCCTCGTGACGTCCGGGATCTCATCCGGGACTCCGAACAACATTCGGTAACCACATACAAGCTTCCTTTATAACCCTAGCGTCATCGAACCTTAAGTGTGTAGACCCTACGGGTTCGGGAGACATGCAGACATGACCGAGACGTTCTCCGGTCAATAACCAACAGCGGGATCTGGATACCCATGATGGCTCCCACATGTTCCACGATGATCTCATCGGATGAAACACGATGTCAAGGACTTAATCAATCCCGTATTCAATTCCCTTTGTCTAGCGGTATTTTACTTGCCCGAGATTCGATCGTCGGTATCCAATACCTTGTTCAATCTCGTTATCGGCAAGTCACTTTACTCGTTCCGTAACACATCATCCCGTGATCAAATCCTTGGTCACATTGCGCATATGATGATGTCCTACCGAGTGGGCCCAGAGATACCTCTCCGTTTACACGGAGTGACAAATCCCAGTCTCGATCCGCATAAAACAATAGATACTTTCGGAGATACCTGTAGTGCACCTTTATAGTCACCCAGTTACGTTGTGACGTTTGATACACCCAAAGCACTCCTACGGTATCCAGGAGTTATACGATCTCATGGTCAAAGGAAGAGATACTTGACATTCGCAAAGCTCTAGCAAATGAACTACTCGATCTTTTGTGCTAGTCTTAGGATTGGGTCTTGTCCATCACATCATTCTCCTAATGATGTGATCCCGTTATCAACGACATCCAATGTCCATAGCCAGGAAACCATGACTATCTGTTGATCACAACGAGCTAGTCAACTAGAGGCTCACTAGGGACATATTGTGGTCTATGTATTCACACGTGTATTACGATTTCCGGATAATACAGTTATAGCATGAATAAAAGACAATTATCATGAACAAGGAAATATAATAATAACACTTTTATTATTGCCTCTAGGGCATATTTCCAACAGTCTCCCACTTGCACTAGAGTCAATAATCTAGTTCACATCGCCATGTGATTAACACTCACAGGTCACATCGCCATGTGACTAATACCCAAGAGTTTACTAGAGTCAGTAGTCTAGTTCACATCACTATGTGATTAACACTCAATGAGTTTTATGTTTGATCATGTTGCTTGTGAGAGAGGTTTTAGTCAACGGGTCTGAACCTTTCAGATCCGTGTGTGCTTTACAAATCTCTATGTCATCTCCTAGATGCAGCTACCACGCTCTATTTGGAGCTATTCCAAACAACTGTTCTACTTGGAGCTATTCTAAATTATTGCTCCATTATATGTATCCGGTCTCTCTACTCAGAGCTATCCGGATAGGTGTTAAGCTTGCATCGACGTAACCTTTACGACGAACTCTTTTACCACCTCCATAATCGAGAAAAATTCCTTAGTCCACTAGTTACTAAGGATAACTTTGACCGCTGTCCTATGATCCATTGATGGATCACTCTTGTACCCCTTGACTGACTCATGGCAAGGCACACTTTCGGTGCGGTACACAGCACGGCATACTGTAGAGCCTACGTCTAAAGCATAGGGGACGACCTTCGTCCTTTCTCTCTATTCTGCCGTGGTCGAGCTTTAAGTCTTAACTTCGTACCTTACAACTCAGGCAAGAACTCCTTCTTTGACTGGTCCATCTTGAACACCTTCAAGATCATGTCAAGGTATGTGCTCATTTGAAAGTATTATTAAGCATTTTGATCTATCCTTATAGATCTTGATGCTCAATGTTCAAGTAGCTTAATCCAGGTTTTCTATTGAAAAACACCTTTCAAATAACCCTATATGCTTTCTAGAAATTCTACATCATTTCTGATCAAATCAACATATACTCATCAGAAATTCTATAGTGCTCCCACTCACTTCTTTGGAAATACAAGTTTCTCATAAACTTTGTACAAACCCAAAATCTTTGATCATCATCAAAGCATTCATTCCAACTCCGAGATGCTCACTCCAGTCCTTAAAAGGATCGCTGGAGCTAGCATACCTTTTAGCATCCTTAGGATCGACAAAACTTTTCTGATTGTATTGCATACAACCTTTCCTTACGAAAACTAGTAAGGAAACTTGTCTTGACATCCATCTGCCAGATTTCATAAATGCAGCTAATGCTAACATGATTCCGACGGACTTTAAGCATCGCTACGGATGAGAAAAACTCATCGTAGTCAACTCCTTGAACTTGTGAAAAACTTTTCGCCACAAGTCGAGCTTCATGGATGGTGACATTACCATCCGCGTCCGTCTTCTTCTTAAAAGATCCATTTATCTCAATGGCTTGCCGATCATCGGGCAAGTCAACCAAAGTCCATGCTTTGTTCTGATATATGGATACTATCTCGGATTTCATGGCTTCTAACCATTTGTCGGAATTTGGGCCCACCATCGCTTCTCCATAGCTCGTAGGTTCATTGTTGTCTAGCAACATGACTTTTAAGACAGGATCACCGTACCACTCCGAAGTAGTACGTGTCCTTGTCGTCCTACGAGGTTTGGTAGTGACTTGATCCGAAGTTTCATGATCAATATCATAAGCTTCCACTTCAATTGGTGTAGGTGCCACAGGAACAATCTTCCTGTGCCCTGCCACACACTAGTTGAAGAGACGGTTCAATAACCTCATCAAGTTTCCACCATCCTCCCACTCAATTCTTTCGAGAGAAACCTTTCCTCGAGAAAGGACCCGATTCAAGAAACAATCCATATTGCTTTCGGATCTGAATTAGGAGGTATACCCAACTGTTTTGGTTTTCCTATGAAGATGCATTTTATCCGCTTTGGGTTCGAGCTTATCAACCTGAAACTTTTTCATATAAGCGTCGCAGCCCCAAACTTTTAAGAAACGACAACTTAGGTTTCTCTAAACCATAATTCATACGGTGTCATCTCATCGGAATTACGTGGTGCCCTATTTAAAGTGAATGTGGTTGTCTCTAATGCCTAACCCATGAACGATAGTGGTAATTCGATAAGAGACATCATGGTACGCACCATATCCAATAGGGTGCAACTATGATGTTCGGACACACCATCACACTATGGTGTTCCAGGCGGTATTAATTGCGAAACAATTTCCACAATGTCTTAATTGTGTGCCAAAACTCGTAACTCAGATATTCATCTCTATGATCATATCATAGACATTTTATCCTCTTGTCACAATGATCTTCTACTTCACTCTGAAATTACTTGAACCATTCAATAATTCAGACTTGTGTTTCATCAAGTAAATATTCTCAACATCTACTCGAATCATCTGTGAAGTAAGAACATAACGATATTCACTGCATGCCTCAGCACTCATTGGACTGCACACATCAAAATGTGTTACTTCCAACAAGTTGCTATCTTGTTCCATCTTACTGAAACCGAGGCTTTTCAGTCATCTTGCCCATGTGGTATGATTTGCATATCTCAAGTGATTCAAAATCAAGTGAGTCAAACGGTCCATTTGCATGGAGTTTCTTCATGCATATACACCAATAGACATGGTTCGCATGTCTCAAACTTTTCAAAAACGAGTGAGTCCAAAGATCCATCAACATGGAGCTTCTTCATGCGTTTTATACCATATGACTTACATGGCAGTGCCACAAGTAGGTGGTACTATCATTACTATCTTTTTGGCATGAACATGTGTATCACTACGATCGAGATTCAATAAACCATTCATTTTAGGTGCAAGACCATCGAAGGTATTATTCAAATAAACAGAGTAACCATTATTCTCCTTAAATGAATAACCGTATTGCGATAGACATAATCCAATCATGTCTATGCTCAACGCAAACACCAAATGATAATTATTCTGGTTTAATACTAATCTTGATGGTAGAGGGAGCGTGCGATGTTTGATCACATCAAACTTGGAAACACTTCCAACACATATCGTCAGCTCACCTTTAGCTAGTCTCCGTTTTATTCCGTAGCTTTTATTTCGAGTTACTAACACTTAGCAACCGAACCGGTATCTAATACCCTGGTGCTACTAGGAGTACTAGTAAAGTACACATTAACATAATGTATATCCAATATACTTCTATCGACCTTGCCAGCCTTCTCATCTACCAAGTATCTAGGGTAATCCTGCTCCAGTGGTTGTTCCCCTTATTACAGAAGCACTTAGTCTCGGGTTTGGGTTCAACCTCGGGTTTCTTCATTGGTGCAGCAGCTGATTTGCCGTTTCATGAAGTATCCCTTCTTCCCTTGCCCTTCTTGAAACTAGTGGTTTCACCAACCATCAACAATTGATGCTCCTTCTTGATTTCTACTTTCGCGATGTCAAACAACGCGAATACCTCAAGGATCATCATCTCTATCCTTGATATGTTATAGTTCATCACGAAGCTCTAGCAGCTTGGTGGCAATGACTTTGGGGAAACATCACTATCTCATCTGGAAGATCAACTCCCACTTGATTCAAGTGATTGTTGTACTCAGACAATCTGAGCACAAGCTCAACGATTGAGCTTTTCTCCCTTAGTTTGCAGGCTAAGAAAATCGTCGGAGGTCTCATACCTCTTGACGTGGGCACGAGCCTGAAATCTTAATTTCAGCCCTCGAAACATCTCATATGTTCCGCGACATTTCGAAAACGTCTTTGGTGCCTATACTCTAAACCATTTAACTGAACTATCACGTAGTTATCAAAACGTGTATGTTCGATGTTCGAAACATCCACAAACGACGTTTGGGGTTCAGCACATTGAGCGGTGCATTAAGGACATGAGCTTTCTACTGATCGCATAATTGCTACTATCAACTTTCAACTATATTTTCTCTAGGAACATATCTAAACAGTAGAACTATAGCGTGAGCTACGACATAATTTGCAAAAGGTCTTTTGACTATGTTCAGGATAATTAAGTTCATCTTATGAACTCCCACTCAGATAGACATCCCTCTAGTCATCTAAGTGATTACATGATCCGAGTCAAACTAGGCCGTGTCCGATCATCACGTGAGACGGACTAGTCAACGTCGGTGAACATCTTCATGTTGATCGTATCTACTATACGACTCATGCTCGACCTTTCGGTCTCCGTGTTCCGAGGCCATGTCTGTACATGCTAGGCTCGTCAAGTTAACCCTAAGTGTTTTCGCTGTGTAAAACTGTCTTACACCCGTTGTATGTGAACGTAAGAATCTATCACACCCGATCATCACGTGGTGCTTCGAAACGACGAACTGTAGCAACGGTGCACAGTTAGGGGAGAACACTTCTTGAAATTTTAATGAGGGATCATCTTATTTACTACCGTCGTTCTAAGCAAATAAGATGCATAAACATAATAAACATCACATGCAATTATATAGTTGTGACATGATATGGCCAATATCATATAGCTCCATTGATCTCCATCTTCGGGGCTCCATGATCATCTTGTCACCGGCATGACACCATGATCTCCATCATCATGATCTCCATCATCGTGTCTTCATGAAGTTGTCACGCCAACGACTACTTCTACTTCTATGACTAACGCGTTTAGCAATAAAGTAAAGTAGTTTACATGGCGTTCTTCAATGACACGCAGGTCATACAAAAATAAAGACAACTCCTATGGCTCCTGCCGGTTGTCATACTCATCGACATGCAAGTCGTGAATCCTATTACAAGAACATGATCAATCTCATACATCACATATATCATTCATCACATCCTTTGGCCATATCACATCACATAGCATACCCTGCAAAAACAAGTTAGACGTCCTCTAATTGTTGTTTGCATGTTTTACGTGGCTGCTATGGGTTTCTAGCAAGAACGTTTCTTACCTACGCATGAACCACAACGTGATATGCCAATTGCTATTTACCCTTCATAAGGACCCTTTTCATCGAATCCGATCCGACTAAAGTGGGAGAGACAGACACCCGCCAGCCACCTTATGCAACTAGTGCATGTTTGTCGGTGGAACCGGTCTCACGTAAGCGTACGTGTAAGGTTGGTCCGGGCCGCTTCATCCCACGATGCCGCCGAATCAAGATAAGACTAGTAACGGCAAGCATATTGAACAATATCGACGCCCACAACTACTTTGTGTTCTACTCGTGCAAAGAATCTACGCAATAGACCTAGCTCATGATGCCACTGTTGGGGAACGTAGCAGAAATTCAAAAATTTCCTACGAATCACCAAGATCTATCTATGGAGAGACCAGCAACGAGTAGAAGGAGAGTGCATCTACATACCCTTGTAGATCGCTAAGCGGAAGCGTTCAAGTGAACGGGGTTGATGGAGTCGTACTCGTCGTGATTCAGATCACCGATGATCCTAGTGCCGAACGGACGGCACCTCCGCGTTCAACACACGTACAGCTCGACGATGTCTCCCACGCCTTGATCCAGCAAGGAGAGAGGGAGAGGTTGAGGAAGACTCCATCCAGCAGCAGCACAACGGCGTGGTGGTGATGGAGGAGCGTGGCAATCCTGCAGGGCTTCGCCGAGCACCTACGGGAGAGGAGATGTGTCACGGGAGGGAGAGGGAGGCAACCAAAGGCCTTAGGTATGATTGCTCCTCCTTTTCCCCACTATATATAGGGCCAAGGGAGAGGGGAGGGCGCAGCCTTGCCCCCTCCTCCAAGGAAGGGGTGCGGCTAAGGATGGGGAGGAGTCCATCCTCCCCAAGGCACCTCGGAGGTGCCTTCCCCCTTTAGGACTCTCCCCTTTTCCTTTATCTTGGCGCATGGGCCTCTTGGGGCTGGTGCCCTTGGCCCATGTAGGCCAAGGCGCACCCCCTACAGCCCATGTGGCCCCCCGGGGCAGGTGGCCCCACCCGGTGGGCCCCCGGGACCCTTCCGGTGGTCCCGGTACAATACCGATGACCCCGAAACTTGTCCCGATGGCCGAAACAGGACTTCCTATATATAAATCTTTACCTCCGGACCATTCCGGAACTCCTCGTGACGTCCGGGATCTCATCCGGGACTCCGAACAACATTCGGTAACCACATACAAGCTTCCTTTATAACCCTAGCGTCATCGAACCTTAAGTGTGTAGACCCTACGGGTTCGGGAGACATGCAGACATGACCGAGACGTTCTCCGGTCAATAACCAACAGCGGGATCTGGATACCCATGTTGGCTCCCACATATTCCACGATGATCTCATCGGATGAAACACGATGTCAAGGACTTAATCAATCCCGTATTCAATTCCCTTTGTCTAGCGGTATTTTACTTGCCCGAGATTCGATCGTCGGTATCCAATACCTTGTTCAATCTCGTTATCGGCAAGTCACTTTACTCGTTCCGTAACACATCATCCCGTGATCAAATCCTTGGTCACATTGCGCATATGATGATGTCCTACCGAGTGGGCCCAGAGATACCTCTCCGTTTACACGGAGTGACAAATCCCAGTCTCGATCCGCATAAAACAATAGATACTTTCGGAGATACCTGTAGTGCACCTTTATAGTCACCCAGTTACGTTGTGACGTTTGATACACCCAAAGCACTCCTACGGTATCCAGGAGTTATACGATCTCATGGTCAAAGGAAGAGATACTTGACATTCGCAAAGCTCTAGCAAATGAACTACTCGATCTTTTGTGCTAGTCTTAGGATTGGGTCTTGTCCATCACATCATTCTCCTAATGATGTGATCCCGTTATCAACGACATCCAATGTCCATAGCCAGGAAACCATGACTATCTGTTGATCACAACGAGCTAGTCAACTAGAGGCTCACTAGGGACATATTGTGGTCTATGTATTCACACGTGTATTACGATTTCCGGATAATACAGTTATAGCATGAATAAAAGACTATTATCATGAACAAAGAAATATAATAATAACACTTTTATTATTGCCTCTAGGGCATATTTCCAACACATAGTACTACAGTTGTAACAATTCTACACGGCAATCATTTGAATCATCAATTCATCATTCATCAAACATGAAGTTAAAGAAATACAAAATACAAAACATGAAGTGGCAGCAACCTTTGCTTGCTGCTATGATGATGTGTTGCTGCCCCTTCTCCTTCAACCTGGTCACCGGCGTGAAGAGAGCAAGGAGAGGCCGGAGAGGGAGGGGCGGCCACCTGCTTGCTGCTGCCCTAGTCGCCGGCGTGAGTAGGCAGCACGTACAGGCCGGAGAGGGAGGGCGCCAGGGCTGCCACCTGCTTTCTTGCCACAGCCACTGATGAGGAGGAGAGATAGGGTAGATGCGGGAGGTAGGAGGCGGCGAGGAGAGGCGGGAGAGGAAGGGCCGCTGTTGGCCGGTGGCGGAGGAACGACAGGTGGAGGCGGCGAGGAGAGGCGACAGCCACGGGTGAGACGGGGGGGCGGGGTAGATGCGGGAGGTGGGGGAGGAGGGGGAGGCGGCGAGGAGACGAGGGAGGGTCGCTGTTGGCTGGCGGTGGAGGAACGGTGGCGTCGCGGGGTGGGTAGTGCAGGCGGCGGCTAGGGCTGGGAGCTCTACCCAACCTAACCCACGTGCCACGGGTAGGATTGAGGAGAGAGACGAGGGAGGCTACTTTTTTACAGTTCGGCCCCTGTGAGTCCCGTGATTAATCGGTCTGCGGCAGATTAATCGTTGTTAGGCCGATTAATCGGTCGAGTAATCCCCAGGCCGAATAACACTACCGAATACATGTAATTTACAAGGTGGATGTCCGAGTAGCGATTAATCGGCCGATTACTCGGCTACTCGGACGATTTTTTGAATAGTGGAAATAATAGGGGGATATTGGGAAGTCTCTTCCCTTTCATTAGTATTCTCTTCATCTTCTATTTGTTTTCTTTTCTTTATGTAGTTGGCAATATAAGGATTTTCAATACAATTCACCGCACAATACATATAAATTTCCTCTAGATCAAAATGAAGAACTCTATCAAGGGCAAAATTTGGAATATGCTTAGTTATATGTTTCATTTCTTCATAACTCAAGAGCAAACTAAGTTCATTATGATGCGCAAGGGAAATCAAGTCATCACAATTTTTGGACACGATACGATCATGAAACAATTTGCATTGGGTACTGAAATGATCATGTTCATTGCAAAGTCCACAAGTATGGCCAAGAAAATTTAAATTTTCAGCACAATCATCTAGTATTTCTTGCAACAATTTAGTTTCTAAGTACTTATGCTTCTTGCAATATCTATCTTCCCTTTTTGGTGTGTACTTACAAACCCAATGCACTCCACAAAATTGACATGTTTATAGGAGACATTTTCATCATAACTAGTGCAATCATCATTAGTATCATGGATATTCAAAGAATTCGTACTAACAACATTGCAATCATGCTCATCATTCAAAGATTTAATGCCAAACATTCTAATGCATTATTCCTCTAGTACTTGAGCACAATTGTCGGAATCCTTATTCTCACGAAAGATATTAAAAAGGTGAAGCGTATGAGACAAACTCAATTCCATTTTTTATAGTTTTCTTTTATAAACTAAACTAGTGATAAAACAAGAAACTAAAAGACTTGATTGCAAGATCTAAAGATATACCTTCAAGCACTCACCTCCTCGGCAACGGTGACAGAAAAGAGCTTGATGTCTACTACACAACCTTCTTCTTGTGGACATTGTTGGGCCTCCAAGTGCAGAGGTTTGTAGGACAGTAGCAAATTTCCCTCAAGTGGATGACCTAAGGTTTATCAATCCGTAGGAGGCATAGGATGAAGATGGTCTCTCTCAAGCAACCCTACAACCAAATAACAAAGAGTCTCTTATGTCCCCAACACACCCAATACAATGGTAAATTGTATAGGTGCACTAGTTCAGCGAAGAGATGCTGATACAAGTGGTATATGGATAGTAGATAATGGTTTTTGTAATCTGAAAAATATAAAAACAACAAGGTAACTAATGGTAAAAGTGAGCGTAAAGGGTACTGCAATGCGTTGAAACAAGGCCTAGGGTTCATACTTTCGCTAGTGCTAGTTCCCTCAACAATACTAACATAATTGGATCACATAACTATCCCTCAACATGCAACAAAGAGTCACTCCAAAGTCACTAATAGCGGAGAACAAACGAAGAGATTATGGTAGGGTACGAAACCACCTCAAAGTTATTCTTTCCAATCAATCCATTGGGCTATTCCTATAAGTGTCACAAACAGCCCTAGAGTTTGTACTAGAATAACACCTTAAGACACAGATCAACCAAAACCCTAATGTCACCTCAAGTATCCGTGGGTATGATTATACGATATGCATCACACAATCTCAGATTCATCTATTCAACCAACACATAGAACCTCAAAGAGTGCCCCAAAGTTTCTACCGGAGAATCATGACGAAAATGTGTGCCAACCTCTATGCATAGGTTCATGGGCGGAACCCGCAAGTTGTTCACCAAAACATACATCAAGTGAATCACGTGACATCCCATTGTCATCACAGATATCCACGGCAAGACATACATCAAGTGTTCTCAAATCTTTAAAGACTCAATCCGATAAGATAACTTCAAAGGGGAAACTCAATCCATTACAAGAGAGTAGAGGGGGGAAGAAACATCATAGGATCCAAATATAATAGCAAAGCTCGCGATACATCAAGATCGTAACACCTCAAGAACATGAGAGAGAGAGAGATCAAACACATAGCTACTGGTACATACCCTCAGCCCCGAGGGAGAACTACTCCCTCCTCGTCATGGAGAGCACCGGGATGATGAACATGGCCACCGGAGAGGGATTGCCCCCTCCGACAGGGTGCCGGAACGGGTCTAGATTGGCTTTAGGTAGCTATGGAGGCTTCTGGCGGCGGAACTCCCGATCTATTGTGCTCCCTGATGTTTTTAGGGTATATGGAGATATATAGGCGGAAGAAGTACGTCAGGGTAGCCACGATGGGCCCACGAGGGTGGAGGGCGTGCCCCCTACCTAGTGGCCTCCTCGAAGGTCCACTGACGTGCACTCCAAGACTTCTGGGCTTCTTTCCTTCCAAAAATGAGTTCCGTGAAGTTTCAGGTCAATTGGACTCCGCTTGATTTTCCTTTTCTTCGAAACTCTAAAACAAGGAAAAGACAGAAACTGGCACTGGGCTCTGGGTTAATAGGTTAGTCCCAAAAATCATATAAAATAGCATATAAATGCATATAAAACATCCAAGGTTGGTAATATAATAGCATGGAACAATCAAAAATTATAGATACATTGGAGACGTATCAGCGCGGCGGCCGAGCGGGCGGTCATGACAAAGCCGCCTAGTCGGAGAGTTTGGCCTACAGCCAGGGCTCCCCCAGAGGTGATGTTGTCCTTGACAAGGAGACGAGCCATCCCTCCTTATGACGACGACACAGTGGAACTCTCAATGAAAGCACCAATGTTGGTGTCAAAACCGGTGGATCTCTGGTAGGGGGTCCGAAACTGTGCGTCTAAGGTGGATGGTAACATGAGGCAGGGGACACGATGTTTACCCAGGTTCGGGCCCTCTCGATGGAGGTAAAACCCTACGTCCTGCTTGATTGATCTTGATGATATGAGTATTACAAGAGTTGATCTACCACGAGATCATAGAGGCTAAAACCCTAGAAGCTAGCCTATCGTATGATTGTCTGTCGTCCTACGGACTAAACCCTCTAGTTTATATAAACACCGGAGGGGGCTAGGGTTACACAAAGTCGGTTAAAAGGGAGGAGATCTACATATCCGTATTGCCAAGCTTGCCTTCCACGCCAAGGAGAGTCCCATCCGGACACAGGACGAAGTCTTCAATCTTGTATCTTCATAGTCCAACAGTCCGGCCAAAGGATATAGTCCGGCTATCCGAAGACCCCCTAATCCAGGACTCCCTCAGTGTGGCTTCATCATAGTGTATGACAGAGGCCACCAACGAGGGGGTGCGAGAGAGAAAAGGCCCGTAGAGAGGGAAGAGAAGGCGTGTGCGTGTGAGAGGAGTCGACATCAAGAGAACATGTTTGTTTAAGAGAGACTGAGTAAGACTACTATATATCGATGGTACATGTAGACAGGAATTAAATGAAGGGATGGTCTTATTGGTTTTGGGGATATTGGGGAAGAGTGAGAGAGGGGGGTATCTAGAAGGAGATTGTTAAGTGTGAGTGTGTGTTTTACCCATCCAGGCGGAAGTTATGTGCACACAAGAAGAGAAGGATTCTATGTGGCGTTAGGGTTGAGGGTAATTAACTATGTATGGAGACATAGGAGACCTTGAACATGCATGTGTGAGAGGTATACATGTATACGTTGGATGTGTGTGTGTGCGCGCGCGAGCATGATCGAGATAAAATAAAGAAGACTTAAGCCATAAGATCAATGATATGGGAGAGATCGGTATGACAATATGCATGCATGTGAGAGTGCAGGGAAGAAGGCTCGATAATTGAGCATGTGTTTTTGTCTTTAAGAGATAGTGGTGTGGGCTGGAGCATGCATCTATGGCGAGCAGAGGGAGCGAGACACAACGATTGTGCAAAAGAGATCAACCTATAAATGCATGTATGGAGAGGCATATATCGTGTGGGTGATAGTAATCAAGAGTGCGTGCGAGAAAGAAATGTTGACGGAGAAACTACAAATAGATACAAAGATAGAGATGCTAGCTAGAGGGACATCGGCTAGTTTGAGTGTTGGAGATGACCACTAGGTGGTTCAGAGGGTGAAGTTATGTGTGTGTGAGAGAAAGATAAAATGAGGGCACTTGACTGCATGTAGAGAGTAACATATATAGTGTGCATGATAGGAAGCAAGAGTGTGGGCGAGAAAGAAGGTTGATGGAGAAACAGATAAATAGAAAGATAAAGATGCTAGCTAGTGTGTGTTAGAGATAGGAGTCGAGTGGATCAGAAGGCTGAGTTATGTGTGTGGGTGTGAGAGAGATAGAGAGAGTGTGCTTGCGAGTCACATACAAAAAAATATCAGAGAGAAATTAGATCCTGAGAGACGGATTTTTGTGTCTACGGGAGAGAAAGATATTTCACAATGAGAGTGATAGCTAGAGAGACACATGAGGGAACGCAAGATATCTCTAGGGAGAGAGTGTGTGTGAGCGACATACAAGAGAATGGTGGAGAGATATCAGACCCTGGGAGACAGAGTTTGTGTTTGTGTGTGAGAAAGAGATATTTAAGAGGAAGAGTCGTAGCTTCTCATATGTAAGGAGCGAAAGACATCTCTATGTGAGTGTGGGTGTGTGAGTGGAACACAGGGCAATAGTAGAGAGAAATGAGACCCCAGGAGACGAAGTTTGTGTTTGTGTGAGAGAAAGAGATTTCACATGGAGAATCATAGTTAGAGCCACATAGCAGGGAGCGAGATATACTTAGAGAGAGATAGAGTGATGAAGGTTGAGGGAGAGAGTGCCGTCAGTGTGTTGCGAAGATCAAAGATCATTGTCGACATACAGGTAGCACGAGAGATATCCGAGAGACGATGAACGCGTATAGGTCTAGAGAGATACTCCTATATAAGCATGAGTGATAGCTATATGAGACGAATATCTGGATTGTAGGGGATTCAAATATTTAAACTGGAGATCACGACATTGATAATATCATGACGCAAATTGGCGTATCAAACATGCATATTCATTTGAATTTGGGGACACGTGTAATGTTATATAGTTTATCAATATTAGTGATCCATAGATTCTTTAATTAGAGACAATGCATGATTTATATGCAATTAATGCTAAACGGGATTACACTATATGTTGCGTGTGTGAAACACATTATACATGTTTGAGAAGTAAAAAAATGCATGAAACACACATTAATTGGAGACAGTTAGCGAGGAATGCATACATTGTATTTCAACATAAAGTAGTTTCAAATATTTGGAAATCCAAATTAAGATGAATACTGCCTTATGAATCTGAGATCATGCCATTTGTAAACCACATTTATGTATAAAGGGTGTTGTGCTTTTGAAAGTATATATAAAAAAATGATGTATATAGAATTTTATTCGAATCACAAATGGATCCTGGCCTTACAAAAATAGAATACAAACTGGATTCAAATTGAGTTGGCATGGTAACGCACACTCTTGGTCTGCAAAAATATGAACGAAGCGGGGAAAGTTGCAGTAACCGCCTGAAACCAAAATCCGCGAGATGGAAATTACTGCCTATCCCTAACACGCAAAGCCTATCAGCTCGATTTCTATAGGTTTCGATAGGGGTAGGTTTGTAATTTCACTCAAATGTGACATAACCGCCTCTCACCCGGATTCATACACGGTGGGCACCAAAACATAGTGTCTCCTCGGCCGAAATCGACTCCCCGATTCATACACGGTGGGCGCCAAAAAGAAACTCTCGTCGGCAAATATTTGGTGTATGCGAGATTACGGTCCTATCCCCAACCGACTAATATTGCTGTGATGTAGGAAATTTTAAACGGGGGCTAAGTTTGTAAATTTTTCTCGCATTTGGGACAAGCGCGCCCTGAAGACATGGTTCCCCCCTTCCTCTCTCCCTCCATTTCCCCATTCGTACTCCGTGAGCGCCAAAACAACCTCTCCACCCCAGCCTCCTTCGTCCGCCACCCCATCCACCACCGTCCTCCTCCACCATGCCGGAGCTGATACCTCATTGCCATCGTCCATTATATATTACACACTAGTTAAATGACAGTAGACTAAATTTCATAATTGGGTCAATCGATTTTTCAGAGCTCGCCGGAGTTCGCCGGTGCGAATGAAGGGGCTCGTGTGGGGACAGTGGTTGTGGGGGCGGTGGTGGGGCCATGCCAAACGAAGAAAACTCGACGCGGGTGGGGGCGGGGGTGGGGGTGAGGGTGGCGGAGGAACACAAGCAGTGGGGGCGGTTTAGGGGAGGGCATGGGGTCGGGGCCGATGGTTCAATCGGCGGCCCGTGCGGTGTTCTGTATGGGAAGAATCAGAGACAAGGAAGAAGAAGGTTTAGGAGATGTAGGATCTTCATCCAACCATCCGAAATGGTCGACTGACCCAAATGACAAAAGTCACGCGGCTTGCATGCAGACATGTAGAATATGCTTCCTCTTCTGTTCTTCCTTAGTAAGCATAGTATGTTCCTTGCTAGGAAGGGGAGCAGGGACATCTACAGTCGACACCTCTACTGGGCCGTTTCTACTAAATTATTTCACACTCCGAGTTGGTCAGCCATAATACCCCGAAAATGGTAGGAGCCACGTGGTATTTGATAGACTAAACTGATAGTAACAGCTGTGCGCCTTCAGATGAATGGAGCTGGCCTGTAGGTGATCGACAGACTGCATATTAGTAGCTGCAAAACCCTATGTTTTCCAGCCAGTTCCGCTTTCCCGATTTATTTATGGTGGTTATGGTGTACCCCTATTATCTACACTATGATATGCCTAATGGCTCTACGCTCTCGTTATCATGGTCTGGCAATAAACTTTCTATACGGTATATTATGAACCTATCGTCTGCCAACTATCCTTACATCTGGGGGCCCCAACAGGGAGCTTATTTTTTGTGTAGTTGTGCCAGATTATATTAATCTACTCACTATATTACAGCACACATGGGCTCTCTCATCAGAATCCAGTGATAGCACACAAGGGTTTATAGGGAGCCTCTATTATATTACAATATCCTCTGCATTACAAAGGTAATCTCACTACTATTTGTGTTTTCATGCTTTACAGATATTGTACGTAATCACAGTGAATATAAGAATGCACACATCAGAAGAATATTGCGGAACAGTTCATTGGGTAACAAACTTGGCATCAAGGGATTGAGGGCCATTATGGAGGCAAGGAAACCCACATGCTCCTGACCTATAGATTCGTATTCAAAATATGATCCTAACGACTATTCGGAGCTCAAGGAGTCAAAGGTAGATGGTCTATCATGTTCACCCAATAAGGTGCATGTTCTAATTTCGCAAGGTTTTATTGGTTGCACATATCTTGCATAAGGTGTCTTGCATTTCTTTTGCTTCGTTGCACCGCCATCTGCTTAGTTTTCTCATGATATATGTGAAGATGCCATGCCCATTCATTATCAACAACTATTCCATTTGTCGTCATACCATGTTTTTCCATTCAAATGTTGTTCTTGTGTTTTAGACATCCAAAAGGAAGAGGGCACTACAAAAAAATACACTTCCGTGATGATACGTGTTTGTCACAGTAGGTCGCGTTTTCTGTCATGCATGTACATCCATGACGATTTTATGACAGAATCAAGATAGTCATACCTGTGTTGTCGTAGAAGTGTTCCATGACATTACCAAAATTATCATCACGGAAGTGTCCACTTCCATGATGATAAATCGCGCGTCACAGAAGTGCTTTTGTCAAGGGTGACCGACACATGCCATCCACCGTAACGGAACACCATTAAGCCATCGGGTCGAGTTTTGGATCCGATAACCCGTTAACAGCCCCGACAAATGGGGATTTTCCACGTGTAAAATCATCATTGGCTGGAGGAGACACGTGTCAGGTCCGCGTTGGCACAGGTGTCACTCATCCAATGGGTGAGACGCGCCTATGATATGTTGACACATGGACCGGCCCATCAAGTTTAAATGGACCGGCCCAACTGAAGGCCCACAAGATTTTGCAGACCATAATGGGCTGGCCCAGCTAAAGGCCCACAAGATTTTGCGGGCCATAATGGGCCGGCCCAGGTAAAGGCCCACAAGATTTTTGTGTGCCATAATGGGCCGGCCCAGGTTAAGGTCCACAAGATTCTTGCGGATCATAATGGGCCGGCCCAACTGAAGGCCACGAGATTTCGCCGACACTAATGGGCTGGCCCAGCTGTAGGCCCACAAGATTTTGAGGACCCTAGTAGGCCGGCCCATTAACTGGCTGCCATGTTTTGGGCCAAATGTCGGCCCATATTTGATCCGGTCCATTAATGGCCTGCCACGCTCTGGGCCTAATAGTGCCCCATTTGAGATCCAGCCCGTTAAAAGCCTACCACGTTCTGGGCCAAATTACGGCCCAGATCAGGTTCGGCCCTTTAAGAGGCTTTGGGCTCAATTATGGCCCATATCAGATTCGGCCCGTCAACTAGACACTATGCTTTTGGGCCCACTTGCTAAAGGCCCACTTAGTAATTCGTCCTGATATTAGTTTTGGCCTGTTAAGGGCCTGTTTAACATTTCGGCCCTATATTAATTTCAACCTGTTAAAAGCCTGTCATATAGTTGGGCCTAACTACGGCCCGGTTTGCATCCGGCCTGCTCGCAGCCGCTATCTGATTGGGCCAAACAAGGACCGAGACAATTTTGGCCTGTTAAAAGCCCGTGATTTGATTCGCACAATCATGGGACGGGGTTCATTTCGGGCTGCTGCCGGCCTATGAGCTGTTCGGCACGTTTCAGGCCCAACCTACATCGTGATTGCATGACGGCCCGATTATGTACCGTAATTTTATGGTTTGGCCTATTTACTGCAAAGACAGGATATATATACAGTAAAATAACTGCAGCATCGTGAATAAGAAAAAACCTAGACTATACAATAAAGAAATTACGGCATATTACATCCACTGGGCATCAAAGTTCGCCACTATGATAATAAAGCACAAGCACACATCAGATTACATACACTGGGCATCAAAGATCACCACCAGTGCAAATAAACACGCCGACAAAATAATATACAAAACCGACAGCACTTCAATAGAGTTCAAGAAAGGTTAGCCCTCCTGGGGAGCTACAGCGCAAGCAGCTGAGCAAGATGATGAGACTGCGCTTGTTCAACACTTGTATCTTCCTCACTCTGAAAGATAAACAAGCACATATTACAGGTTTTGCACATAAAAGTATCAGTCCTGATAATTCATCACATTTCTTACTGACGAATAAAGTGACACAGTTTAAAATTGCATTAACACAATATGGTATTGTTTAGGTCAAGACATGGCAGGAAATGACATTGTGAAGGAGTTGGCAGCTTCACAACACCACTGGATTACAGATCAAGAACTCATAAGTATCAATGGTTAGTGTGCTGTCAATTTATACCATTTCAGATTGGCAAATAAAGAGACGGTTTAAATAATAGTAGAATGATATGACATTGTTCATAGTTAAGATATTGCAGAATATGACATTGTGCTGTAGTGGGTAGGTTCACCACACCACTGGATTACGGATGAAGAACAGAAGCATACATGCAGTGCAAAAGAAGATCACTTGCTCTGTATAGTTTAATTTACATGGTATGAAGAAGGAACTTGGTTGTACAACTGAAAACTTAAATTGAGAAAGGATAAACTTTTGTTTATGAACTACATAATAAACTTTAAACAAGAAATTTGATGCAAACACCAAAAATAAATAGATGTTGCAGTCATGCCTAACCAAATATGTACAACAAAGTTTGATGGCTTGAGATGGACAAACTTACAATATTGGTGAAGACAGGCTCTATAGAGGCCTTCTCCACGCTGATGGGGGGGCAATTCAAGAAGTTTACCACAGAATCTTCTTCAAAAGCATTGCGTTTATTCTACATTTTGTTAAGAGTAAATATAGATGTGATAATATACAAAAAAATGGAGAATATTTAAGATAAGATGAAGAGTGATGCTCCATAACCAAGTAGCTATAAATGTAAGTGAAGCGATACAGGCAAAAGGTACAGCCAAGAGCAATGCATAGCTAAACTTCTCCAGTACCAACCTTATGGTAAGTGTAAATATTGATCTGATGTGTAGAAAATGGAGGGCAAAGGAAAATAAGTTGCAGAGTGATGGTACATGAACAACTACCTGTCATTATAAGTACACTGATAAAGGATAGCATGTACTTACAAGAACAATGCAGAGCTAAAAAAACATTGGCATTGGATATATTCTACACTAATGTACTAATGTAACCATTCATACAGATTAGATAATTTGGAGCGAACAATTAATAAGCAAGCTATCATGCATACTGTTGTCACATAATGAACCAGGTATGTATACAAGTACAGTGATACAGGACAATAGGTACTAACAAGAGCAAAGCAGCGGGCAGCATATTTGCGATATCCTGTCGTTCTTGTCAAACCAGAATTCTTCTTCGAGCAGATTTCCTGCAAAAAAGATCCATAAGGCACATGTGGAAAAGTAGACGTTCAAATTGTCATGTGATTTCATAGACAGTACCTCATCCTGGGAACGAGACCAGCGCATAACAAGGTTTTTCCATTCAATGTCTTCTAAATTTAGCACAGGAGACTTCACCGGAAATTCGTTTACAGACTTGCCATCAAAGTGTGATTTCCTCAGGTAACATCGATACTGCTGCAATGCTTCCTTGAAAAGCACAAGCAAGCTTTGCTCGTCATGACTATCCAGATTGACCCTCGCCTAGTTACAACAATGTAATGTAAATCATTGATGTGTTCAATCAGCAGAAAACAGGAAAATAATAACCACGAATAATAGCATTTACACGTAAGTTGGACAGGAAGATGTGAAAATGGTGTTTGTCTTCACAATAATCTTCCCATGATGGGAATATATGCACGTAGTCCCTTACAACATTGAAAGCATTTTCTTTTAAATTGGGAATAAATGGAATGGGGTTCCAGTCTGCAGGAATTGGCCGTCTCTGCAGTTGGGATAGGTCTTCGGCCGGTGGACTTGCTATACTTTTTGCTGGAGTGGGATTTTTCTGTGGTACAGCTGGTGCTATGGCAAATGAAATAGTTATACCTTTTGCTAGAGTGCAGGTCCTGTGTGGTGGGGCTAGTGGTGTGGCCAGTTAAGTATGGGTACAGTCTGCTGGAGTCGGTCCTACGTTTTGTGTCACTGGTTGTACAACCAATATAAGTGGGGTGCTGTCTGATTTCTCCGGCACCACCACGTTTTTCAAGGACTTTGCTGGTGCTCCTTCAGGTTCGGTAATCACCCTCTTCCTTTTTGATGTTTGATGCACAAGAACAACATTTGAGTGAAAAAACATGGTATGATGACAGATGGAATATGTATTGATAATGGATGGGCATGGCATCTCGACATATATGATGAGTAAACTAAGCAGATGGCGGTGCAACAAAGTAGAAGAAATGCAAGACAACATATCCAAGATACCCACAATCAATAAAACATTGCCAAATTAGAACAGGCACCTTGATGGGTGAATAGGACAGGCCATCTGCCTTTCACTCCTCGAGGTTAGAATAGTCATTAGGATCATATTCTGAACAAGAATCAACAGGTGGGGAGCGTATGAGTATCATTTCATCACTAGTAGAAAAAGGGTCAAATGTGAGACACATTAGTCCCGGTTTGTAACAGAACTGGCACTAATGTGTCCATTAGTGCCAATTCCAATGGCTAGGCGAGAGGAGATCTTTAGTACCGGTTTGTGGCGAACCTTTAGCACCGTTTTGTGCCACAAACCGGTACTAATGAGAGTGGTGGCAGGATGTTGTCAGAGTGGGGCCCCTCCAGCACCTTCAGTACCAGTTTGTGCCATGAACCGGTACCAAAGATCGTCCTATATAAACCCTTCGTCAACCAGCACTCTATTCTTCCCCCTTTCCCCTCTCCCTCTCCTCTGTTCTTCCCTTCTTCCTCTCGAGTTCATCACAAAATTTACCCCAAATTTATCAAGATTTGCAGGCCCCCATCCATTCAAATGATCACAAAGGTTAGCAACTTTGTCCTTTCATCTCTCATTGCTAGATTAGCTCTTGCATTGGTTTATATAGTGATTAATTGTGGGTTTTAGTAATTAGGGAGCAATTATATGTGGTAGTATTTGATTTATATGCAAATTGAGGTCAAAATAACACTTAGTTTGCATATGTAGGTGTGGTTTACTTAGTGCCTTCTAAATCTCCGTCGTAACCACTGTCGATCCCCTGCACCGTCCCGTCGCCCGCACCACCTTGTGGTGAGCCTCTTGTTCATGAAATTTTATATAAAAAATTGATGTTTGTATGATTTGGATATATAGTTACTCGTATAATTATCTTACCCGTACGTTGTTTGTTATACATAGTGCCATGGTTTTGATATCCGTCCCCGTCGGCCCTCGTCCTTGTTATGATTCAGATGTGGTATATTCTCTTTTAAAACTATTTGTTTCATTTCGTTTTTATGACAAATTATGCCCATCAACCAAAACAGTGGTGTCTGCTTTGATGCAGAAACCAAGACGACAAAGGAAACATATTATGGTTATATACAGGACATATGGGAACTTGACTATAGACGTGGTTTGAATGTCCCTTTGTTTCGGTGCAAATGGGTCAATATGACACGAGGCGGGGTAACGAAAGACCCGCAGTACGGAATGACAACAGTGGATCTCAACAATCTTGCGTATGCAGACGAACCATTCGTCCTAGCCAATGATGTGGCACAGGTTTTCTATGTGAAGGACATGTCTACCAAGCCGAGAAAAAGAAAAGATAAGGAAGCGAATGCATCATACGATGAGCCAAAGCGGCACATAGTTCTTTCTGGGAAGAGAAACATCGTGGGAGTGGATGACAAGACAGACATGTCAGGAGATTATGAAAAGTTTGATGAAATTGCTCCATTCACAGTGAATATTCACCCGAGCATCCCGTTAAATGATGAAGATTTTCCATGGTTACGGCGCAAAGGGACACACGCGAAGAAAAAGTTTCACACCCAAAGATCTGGGATGTGATCGGCTTCACTATATATCATCACTTTCTTCTGTGTTTCACACCCAGGAGGGAATCTCTGTAATAGTTAGGGGTAGTTATGTGTTTTGGCATTTGAAACACGAAGAAATTTTATGTGCAAACAAAATCTTTCATGCATTTACTCATTTTTTCAGCTAAATTGAAAAACACTTCAAATGAACTCCGAAAAGGTTGAAAGTTGGCATGGTATCATAATTTCACCCACATAGCATGTGCAAAAAAGTAGAGAGGGTTATGGCAAAAACTGGATGCACTTCGTGTACAAAATGGGCAACCTCTTTCGAACTATCAGGGTTTCGGACGAAAACTCATCTGTTACAAAGGCATTACATTTTTAAATGACCTAAGCATTACCAAATTGAATATAATGATAAAACACACTAATATTAAACATAATAAAAAAGAATCAATGAAAAATGTATTTTTAAAGTTAGGTTATTCACAGACTAGTGATTCACACAAATTTCAAATAATTCAAAATTTAAACTATTCAAATTTGAAAACTACCGGCACTAACAGAAAGTTTCTAATTTTTTGTACCTAAAGCAAAAATATTCACAAAGAAACTCTAAATACAGCAAAAAACAACTAAAAATAAATAAAACAAAATAAATAAAGCAGAAAAGAAAAAAGAAAATGAAAAAAGCCCACCTACTGGGCCACAGCGGCCTGCATATGACTAGAAACCCAAATTCTAATTGGGCCAGGATGCAGGCCCGCTAGCCCAATAGGCCCATCAGGGCATAGCAGCAGACGTAGGCCCGGAAGGCCTGCTTATGAGAGGAGCTCGAGAGAGCTACTGCACTGGGCTTATAAACCAGTGCGGGCGCCCCTCGGCTAGCGAGGTGGGACTAAACTTGCCGCACCGCACCTGCGCCAGCGCACCACCTTTAGTATCGGTTGGTGGCTGGAACCGGTACTAAAGGGTGGGTCTTTAGTACCGGTTCCAGCCACCACCTGGTACTAAAGGTGTGCTCTTCCCGTCGCTTGGCCTGGCCAAAACAGGCCTTTAGTACCGGGTGGTGGCAGCAACCGGTACTAAAGGTGTCCCCTATATAACAAACACTTCGAAAAATTTCAGTTTCTCATCTCCCACTTCTCTCTTCCGCCGCCCCATCCCGCGCTGTCGCCGCCCCTGTCGCGCCGTCCCCGTCGACTCCGCGACGGCCCCGTCCTCGTCGCGTCGTCCCCTTCGACTCCCGCGCCGCCCCCGTCGCCGGCCCGTCCCCGCCGCACCGGCCCGTCACCGTCCCCTCGCCTCGACCTCGCCCGCGCGCGCTGTGAGCCTCTCCCCCGACCCCTCTCCTCCCTCCAATCGATCAAAGCCACCACGCCGCCGGCGCCGGCCGTAGCTACTGCACACACACGCGCGCGCGCGCACACGCACACACACACACACACTACACACGCACGCACACACACACACACACTACACGCGCGCACACACACACACACACACAATTTTTCTGTTTTTAGTTTTTTCTGTTTTTCTGTTTTTCATACAAAGTTTTAGATGAATTAATTAAGATTAGATTAATGTCAAATAGTATATACAAATGTTAGTTATAATATATATAATGTCAAAGGTTTTTTCTGTTTTTTATACAAATGTTATAGAAATGTTAGAAATTTTGGAAATGTTAGTTTTAGCTAGAAGAATTAGATTAATTTCAAATTGTTAGACGATGATCGATGTTTTTTTATTTTCTTATATTTTTAGTTATAAAATTTAGAATTTGCATATATGAAATCACAATCTATCATTTAAAAAATGTTACTTTACTTTTGCGGCATATAGTATTTGTTGTCGACGATGCTCGGCTCGCATCCTCGCCATCGACCCGTTCGCGACGATGTCCTGCTTCAGAGGACCCATGTTCGGGACTGAGCTCTGTCGGGCTGGCACTGGGAGGTGCTACCTTCAGGGGTGTGACGCTTGGTGAGGAACCCGGCCCCGGGTCCCGTCGTCGACCCTGATCTCCTTTGGTGGTGTTCGCATGGGCCACTTACGGTGCAGAGGGAGCCAGCCCCGCCAGAGGTGGTACGTCGCCGTGTCAGGGAGGAGGACGAGCACATCCATCGCTACATGGCTGCTATGGACGTCAGGTTCTCCAATACCTGGCAGGTTCTTTGGGGAGATCACCCGAGCTATGGTCCAGTGATGGTTCCTTCACTTTGGTTGTCCACCGCCCGCGCCTCAGGAACCGCGAGTGGCCTAGATTACTCTTTAGTATTCGATCTTTATTAGCTAGCTAGCTAGCTAGTGATGGATTTGATATATATTATTCGAGATGATGTATTCGAGATTATATCTATTATTCCAGACGATGTATTCGAGATTATATTCGATGATGCTTATTATGTACTGTGATTGATTCAGTTTTTCCTTCTTAATTGATTGCATCCATGCATTGTAATTTGAATACTAAATTGTTTTATATTTCTTTTGGATTAGTTAAATAAAAGCTATGGCGGACAATACCGGTAGAGAGGGAGAAGAGACCCTGTTCGATATCATACGCCATCCTCGCGGGCCAGATGATGATCAGAATGAAGAAGATTATGACGGCTCCGGATATCTAAACAACACCAGGGAGGGTGATATGATATTCGATCGTGACGACCAAATTGATGAAGTCATGAACTATGATTATGATATTGATGACGAAGAAAATGTTGATCCTGAAACAACAAAGACCGGCGAGGTATATTTATATAAGCAGGCATCTGGTGATCATCACATGTTTTAAATGACTTGAAGATATATTAACAAATCAATCTTTCTTCTTTCAGCCATCTGGACCGAGCAAATCTTCAGGCAGCAGGAAACGAGGCCCGAACAAAAAGTTGAAGGAGGGCGTAAAGTACAATATCGAGGCCATCAAACCTAATGGCGAACCATTAGCGCCTAAGAAGATTGCAGACAAGTTCATTCGTCAGTGCGGAGTTCTTGTGAAGGACCAACTCCCGATCTCCCTTCAAGAATGGAGAGAGCCAGCAAAGCCACGTCCAGATCTTACTTTTGTTGATGACAGACAAAAAGTTCTGCTTTGGGAAACTCTCATGGAACATTTCACCCTACCAGATCATTTCATAGATGCATATGTGGAGAAAGTCAAGGACACTGCTCTTAGGAAGATGGCGATTGCATTCAACAACCACAAGAATCGTGTATGGGACAAGTACGTCAAGGGAGGAAGGAAGACTCCAGTATTCGAGGGAACACTAGGGAAGCAAAGTGCTTGTCGGTGTCAAAACCAGCGGATCTCGGGTAGGGGGTCCCGAACTGTGCGTCAAGGCCGGATGGTAATAGGAGACAAGGGACACGATGTTTTTTACCCAGGTTCGGGCCCTCACTATGGAGGTAATACCCTACTCCTGCTTGATTAATATTGATGATATGGGTAGTACAAGAGTAGATCTACCACGAGATCAAGGAGGCTAAACCCTAGAAGCTAGCCTATGGTATGATTGTTGCATATATTGTATATCTATCGACTAGCCTGGCCTCGGTTTATATAATGCACCGGAGGCCTAGGATAACAAGAGTCCTAGCCGAATACGCTGGTGGGGAGAAGTCCTTGTCTTGATTGCCAAGTCTTGTGGAATCTTCCTTGCATACGGTAGCCGTCCGAACTGGCCCATGAGTATACGGCCACGGGGGTCCTCGGCCCAATCTAATAGATCGGGAGACGATGTGGTGAGTACCCCCTAGTCCAGGACACCGTTAGTAGCCCCCTGAACCGGTCTTCAAGTTAGGGACGCTCCTCGATTCTTCCGAACTGTTCTTCATCTTCGGTTGCCGGTCTTGAAAACTGGTTCAACAAATCTTCTTTATCTTCGATCTTGAGGATCACCGAAATGCATTCGACGAGTTTACATGTCGGGTATCCGAGGAGCCCCTTTAAGTTTCCGGCCTTTATCAATGCCTTGTTTATTTTTATGCCACACCTCAGGTTTGAAGTTGTTCCCGGGAGGCAGGGTCCTCTTGCGTCCGAGATCCAATGCCGGACTGCATTCGAGGTATCTTTTGCAGCCGAGCACCAACGCTGGACCGCTTCCCAGCTCTAGCGCCGGAATGTATCCGAGCTCCAACGCTGGACTATGTATCCGAGCTCCAACGCCGGACTGTATATCCGAGCTCCAACGCCGAAATATATCCGAGCTCCAACGCCGGACTGTGTCCAGGCTCCAATGCCGGACTATATCCGAGGCGTCATATCACCTTGGTTCAAAAAAGTTGAAGGAGTTTAGCCGAGCTTAATGTTGGAAATGCCCTCTATGGCGCTAGCCACTAGCGACCGAGCTTTATGCCGGACTGCTTCTGAGGTGGTGCACCACCCCGACTATGGGCTGATTTTTTGTCAATATTTTTATTGGTGCAATTTATTCTCTGCCGAGATATATAGCCAGTAGCCCTCAAGGTGTGTATCGGTCTAAAACCCGAGATGCACATGAAGGATGACATAAGACCGCTGATCCCAGTAGCCGCTGAGACTCAGGTTGATTTGCAAAATCGGCCTGAGGATCAAGTCCTAGCTCGGCAGAATACTTTGGGACACAAAAGCGGCATGCTCAGTCCTCAAGACTCAGGTTGGGTGCGGCTGACCAACCTGAGGATCAAAATCTCCTCGGAAACTATATTGCACATAAAATTTTCTGCATTGGACAAGCAATGCAGTAGCCCCCGAGACACTGGACAGGTGGCAACACCAGATCAGGAGATCGATGCGCCCTTTAATATTTGTAAATAATAAGCCCGAAGCCCAGTTGCCCCCGAGCCTTAATGCGGGCACGGGTGGCCGAATTAAGGATCAATATCCATAGTAAAATCACAAATTATGTGTAATGACTCTATGTATCCAAGTACTTTACGTCATTAATGCTTGGATCCGCATTGTACAAAACTTTGTTGACCGACCATCGGCTTCCACCTCCTTGGCCAGTAACCGAGGAGTGTTTGTCCTACTTTATAAAGCCTTTATGAGGGCAAAGATTTACGACAAACAAGGCAATCTGGCCACACGGTTTTATAAACAAAGGTACGCAGAGAGATATGGTATATTACTGTTTAACAGAAGAAATGTATTCCAAAGAAAATAGTCCCGCTATCGGTTCCTTTCTTTGGGTTGTCATGCTAAGCATGATCATGAAACCTCAGCTTGAATGTAAGAGCAAAATATCGAGGATTTAGTTTGGGAGGCCAGTTAATAGCCCCCGATAGTGTTCGGCGATAGTCAAGGTCAAGCCGTAAACACTTCGGTCAATGTTATGAATGGCCCATCATAGTCATCGGATCGCTGACCAGTTTACGCTTATTGTGACAGTCAGTTTTCTGCTTTCTCCACTAAGGTGCTTAACCATGTGAGCTGGAAGCACAATCACAGTGGTTCTCCCTTTGCACGCCTAGCCAAACAAAACGGAACGTAGGAAGCAAGTGCAGGAGCTGGGCAACCCAACTATTGGCCGAAGACACAATTCGAAACCGATGCATATATAGCAATATCTGAGAATGTTTTTGCCGAATCCCTAAAGGTGTCCGGCGTTGCACTGCGAGACTAATGCTGGAAAAGCACAAATAGTTTAAAAGTGCCAAAAAGCTTGGAAAACCAAGAAACGTCAGTAAAAACATGACGTCCGAACAAGATCAAGTGTTTGGTGCCAATCCGAAAATTGGTCTTAGAAAAAAGAAGTGCTTCTGTCGTCCTTTAACATGACACATCCTATCTCAAGACTTCGAGCAGGTCAGCCTACGGCTTCAACCTCCTATCCCGAGGGCGGAGTACTTCTCATTAGGCCAGTTTAGCAAAGTAAACTCTAGCGGCTTTGAGAGAGAAATTAGGCTCCCCGGCTAGTGACCGCACACTCGCATCGAAAAAAGGAGTGATAAATAATAATAATAGAACTTTGCAACGACTGAGAAGAAGAACACTTATTATAAAACGGCTCAAATAAACTTAAGAGCCCCCAAGTGACTTGGGTAGAAGAATGATTGCATGTACCGAAGTACTTATATCATATCTATGTTCAACCGAACTTTAAACGTGTCTTAACCGACCATCGGCTTCTCCCTCTTCGGTTAAGGACTGAAAAGTGTTATGTACTCCATCGGTCGAGAATATCGACGGTGTTTCCAATAACCAGGCAATCAGGCCATAAGGCTGTAACAGACAAAACGCGCTCAGGGAACTTATGCTATATTACTGTGAAGAGTAAGAAGCATCTTCGAAGAAAATAGTACCCCCACCGATACCTTTCTTCGGTGCTCATTGTTATTATGAGACTTGTGTAATAGATTTTTTGTACTCATGAGTTCCGTTGTGTGCCGACCATCATTGAATAACTATAAGAGCGCTAGCTTTCGGCTTCACCCAGTCTGAGGTCCGGCTCGGGTGACCCGATCATGACAATCGTAGAGGTGCTCCCTTTACTCCCTAGCCAAACAATCGGGAACGTAGGGGTAAACACAGGAGCATGGCAACCCAGCTTGCAAATCGCTTAAGTAAATGTGGTGCATATTGTGGCGTAATACACGAACAAGGAACGAAGCCGTACAAGTATAATCATATGCAACAGGAAAAGCTTCATAAAGGAAGCCCCCAAGTAAACAGGGTATTTGAATTTATGCATCACAAACAAAGTTTGGACAAGGAAATTTTTTAGAAGCAACTTTTTTCCAAAAAAGTATAATGCTTGGTCGAACCGAATGCAAGTTAGAAATTAAAGCTTTGAGCATGAAAGCGACTTAGCTGGTTAATGTGTTTGGTATTGATGACGCGGTCCGAGCTTGATGCGGGGCAAGGTTCCATCCCTCAAGCCGGTCCCGAGGTGGCGGAGCAGAGAGCTTGACACGCTGAAGTGGTGACATAGCACGATCGATGCGGACCGGCAGAGTGACGCCGAAGTCCCCGGATCATTTTCCTGTGCACAAAAAATAGTGCAAACCGGAGATAATAGTAATAATGATAATTAAAAAAATCGTTGCATAATAAATAATTTATGCAAAGTGAGTAATAAAAGGAATATGGCCTGGCGCCGAAGTCAAGTCGATGCAGGGCGTCGGCATGATGCGGTAAAGGCGTGGCAAAGCCTGAATTCGCAGGTCGGTCCGAGCTCCGAGTGCGGCGTTTGCCGGACTATGTACGGAAACTGACCGAACCACCATGCGATTGTCGTTAATGCAGCCACCATTTGATGGACCTATGTACATATGACAGACAAACCAGAGTAATAATTCCTTGGGAAAAATGAACCCAAACAAGCAAAAAATACTGGGATTAATAGCACCTGGTTTATTTGTTGTAGCAATCCGAAGGAAGGTGATTCCTAAAATTGGGACCCACTCCGCACACCCATTGCCTGATGGGAAATAAAACGACGGCATGGCAATGCTGGTAAAGGTTGACTCGCCGAGGCAAAGCCCTCGGCCCAGCTAACGTGACGGAGCTGGTCGGCTAGTGATGCTGAAGTGTCCGGAGTAGGTTGATGAAGAGATGGTGAAGCCCCCAGTCCAGCCGAGATGTCGAAGCCTCGATGTCAGCCGATGAGTCGAAGTAGGTCGGCGTGATGGACACCAGCTAGAAGAAGCAATAGTGCGGCCCTGTCGATGCAGGTCGTGACGTGGTCGATGCCGGCTTGATGAAGCGACCGTGCGGCGATGCTGGTATGCCCGCTCCGTGTAATCCGTGGGGCGGCGATGTTCGTGATGATTTATCCTTCACGATGCCGGGCTCTTGTTCGGCTTGCCGAGATGATGATCCGAAGAAGTTGAGCTCGGCTCAACAAAGTGACGCCGTGTCTAGCGCAGGTCGGCAGCCGTGGAGTAATATTGCCGGACTGGTTTGACACCAGCATGATGTTGAAGATCATGTTCAAAAGATCTTACAGTTAGCGGGATGTGTTCGGGAACAAAACACAATACCCCTAAAAAACTTCCTTCAAAAGGGATGTCCGAAATCCTGTTCATAAAAAAGATGAACTCGGGTCGGATTCGTTTTTGCGCAGAAAACAGATCCAAAAAGTGATGCACTAATTGGAAGGTTCCCGGAGTTTGGACGGTCAGATCGAGCCAAAATTTTGAGAGGTGGTAGATATAGGAATTCCGCAGACGATCAACAGTTGGATCTTCCAAAGGACGTCCGAGCTAGAAGCTGGACACCACGCCCTAAACTCATCTAAATTCCCGTCCAGATTTGACAGGGCTTCGGTATATCGTGGATTGCCAGAGATTCCTCCATCGGAACTCGACGAAATTTTCCAGGGTTGTTGTAGACTCAATTCCGCACAATTCCACCAAAGAGATCGTCAAAGCGATACTCGAGGAGGTGGTGGTGGTAGATACGAGTTCGATGTCCAGAAAAACAGCACGGTCGCTTGAGGGCAATGTTGGCGTTGAGCCCCCGAGCTCCATAGATGATTCCTCCATGATCTTAATAGAGATCAGAGTTGATGTTTGATGAAGGCCCTCGTCCGGACATGGTGATCCGAACACGGGGCGCAATTCTTGGTCGAACCAAGGTGACCAGTCGAGCTGGTGATGAAGATGCCGAAGTCGTAGTTGATCTGCAGGCGAGCCATCGATCCTTTTGTCGATCACACAGTGGAACTCTCAATGAAAGCACCAATGTCGGTGTCAAAACCGGCGGATCTCGGGTAGGGGGTCCCGAACTATGCGTCAAGGCCGGATGGTAACAGGAGACAAGGGACACGATGTTTTTTTACCCAGGTTCGGGCCCTCTCGATGGAGGTAATACCGTACTCCTGCTTGATTAATATTGATGATATGGGTAGTACAAGAGTAGATCTACCACGAGATCAAGGAGGCTAAACTCTAGAAGCTAGCCTATGGTATGATTGTTGTATATATTGTATATCTATCGACTAGCCTGGCCTCAGTTTATATAATGCACCGGAGGCCTAGGATAACAAGAGTCCTAGCCGAATATGCCGGTGGGGAGAAGTCCTTGTCTTGATCGCCAAGTCTTGTGGAATCTTCCTTGCATACGGTAGCCGTCCAAACTGGCCCATGAGTATATGGCCACGGGGGTCCTCGGCCCAATATAATAGATCGGGAGATGACGTGGTGAGTACCCCCTAGTCCTGGACACCGTCAGTGCTCATTGGGACGATTTCATGAAATTCAAGGATTCGGAATTATCTAAGGAATGGTCGAGAATAAACAAGGCCAATGCCGAAAAAAAGGATAAGTTCCATAAGCTGGGGCCAGGTGGCTACGCGATGGCAATGCCTAAGTGGGATAAGTCTGAGAAAGAGATGGAGGATGCAGGTGTCACTCCAGAAACATTGAGCTGCCCCCCCCCCCCCCCAGGTGCAGGACTTGGTTCTATGTGCATGGGGAGAGTTGGACCCGAAGACAGGCAAAGTTTCGAAGAAGGCATGTCTGGACGCAGCCGAAGATAAGCTACTTGTTGCAATAGAAGAGGCTCGATCGGGGGTGTTCCAGCCCAACAGAGAGAACGACGAGCTTACGTGTGCCCCGAGAAATCTTGAACACCCGGGAAGAACACGAGGCAAGGGCGCTATTCCGTGGTATGAGGGGTTTTCGGACTGGAACGCCGACTACAGAACCCGTGCGAGAAAGATGATTGCGGAGGAGAAGAAGAGGAAGATGGAGGAGGAGCAGAGGAAGCTGGACTATGAACGCCTTCAAGGCCTAGAATCAGTGCACGCGGACTTCACAGTCAAATTCCAGCGGCAGCAGGAGCAGATCGACTCACTTAGCCAGCAAAGGGGGTCTCAGCAGCTGCAGCAGCTAGCGGATGATCCAGCATTGGATAGCACCGTCCCATCCATGCCGAGATGCAGCATGGGTTCCGCCCCGGGCGATGCAATGCTGGATAGATACCCCGTGGATGACATCATGGAGAACACTAACTGCGAGCTACACTTCAAAATGAATAACATATCCATGAAGGTGGCGGACGCCGTTGCTTTTACAAATCCCCCCGAGGAAACCTTCCATTGCAACCCGATTCCAGCGGGCTATGCTCGTGTCTTGGTTGATGAGGTGGTGGACCAATATTTGGGGCTAGAGCTTGACATTCCTGGAGGTGACGAGGAGCACACACTAGGAGAGGCCAAACATCGTATCATCCTATGGAGAAAGGATTGCATCATCTTTCGAAGGCCACCGACACCGTGTCAGCCGACTCCTCATCGAAGTCCGCCACCGAGTCAGCAGACTCTCACTCCTCCAAGTCCACCAATGCGTCAGGCCACTCCTCCTCCTCCAACGGCAAAGCATCAGGCCACTCCTCCTCCAAGTCTGACACAGCGTCAGACCACTCCTCCTCCAAGTCCGGCACATCTTCAGGCCACTCCTCCTCCAAGTCCAGCACAGCTTCAGGCCACTCCTCCTCCTCCAACTCAGCCACGTCAGCCGTCTCCGCCACCTCAGCAATCACAGAAGAGAGCCAAGCGATTTCAATATGGTCCAAGCAGCCTCGCGCCTCTTCCGCAGAGGCCTTACGACAAGTCCAAGGAGGAAAACGCAGCCATATCGAAGGCCGAGGTGGAAGCCCATTTTGCACCGAAACCGCCACCGCCGCCAAGAGAGAAAGTGCCTGAGGAAAAGATTGACCACTTCATTCGTATGGCTAGACCACCAGCTCCCAAGCCTGTTGACACAGACTATGAGCGCCACCTCAGGAAGTTAAATCGAGCACGTCTATAGAAAGAGGCGAGCTCGAGTTCGAGCAAACCAGCTGGCAAAAAATGCGGTAAAACCGTTCCCCAACTGGGAGAACAAGCGGCGCAATCAATCCTCCCGCTTGTTGTGCCAACAACACATGAGAGTAGGCGCGCCCAATATTATTGTGGGCAAACCGTTTACATTTCTGAGCTGGGCGATGTGGTAATAACCGAGGAGCATATAAGGCAGGCTGAAATCCTCAAGATCACTGTTGGACAACTCCTCGACATCGAGTCTATGCCTCTGCTTAGAGAGGAGGAAATAAAACGGAAATATGTCCGGGGCCAACCTTTGGTTGAGCCAGACGAGGTCAAGAAGCTCGCAACGAGAATGTATGAATTGCATCAATGGTACATGGACATTACCAAGATTTCCAATTGAGAGTCCCTCATGATGAATGTCAAGAAGGATCATTACTACCATGAGAAAGCTGTGTCTGTTGAGTATTCAGAACTATTTCAGTTATACAATCAAGACGCACTCGACAAATCTATCGTCAGTTGCTATTGTCTGTAAGTGATTTCTTTCTGTAATTTAAGTCTCAAGCTAGCTGTAGTGATCATTTTGATAAATCATTACCTGTAATTATCCTCACTATATTCTTTTCTGTGGTATTATGCAGGATGAAGATATATGAAATGAAAAAGGTGGACGCTATGGCATTGGGTTCATTGACCCAAATACCATTAATGAATACACATGAAAATTAGGCACATATTATGAAAAAAGTGTAGAGGAAAGCATGCTAGAGTTCTTCAAGCACCTCAATACCAATGAAGATATACTACTTCCTTACAACTTCGAGTGAGTCACACTATCTTGTACTACAAATTCTGTTTTTGCCTACTAGCTAGCTACATGTTTTTGCTTACATATGCCTGCTTAATTAAGACATGCAAACGTGTGTGCATGCAGATTTCACTGGATCTTGTTAATCATTAAAGTTGATGAAGGAACGGTTGAAATACTGGACTCACTACTTAAAAAAGAAAGTGACTACACCATCTTGTTTGGGATAGTCAACCGGTAATTTCAATCATTATTAACTATATCTCGTCCTATTTAGTTCGTCATTTCCTGATATGAACTATTTAATAACCCCTTTATTCATTTTCTTTGTCGGTGGGCAGGGCTTGGGCAAAGTCCATCAGCGTCACTCCAGACCAATGGAAACGAAAGCTGAAATGGTATTATCATGCTTGATTAATTATTATCTGATCAAATTCCATTCTCGTAAAGGCCCTGAAGTAGGCGCCGGGGAATAATTGTGTGCATACTACGTTTGCGAGAACATTCGCATGATGGCGTCTGAAAGGAGCAGATCTCAAAGACAGTACTGGGTACGTTTGTCAGAACACTATTCACAATTTTTACACCATTATCGATATCTAGTCACACAACTAATACACATGCATATTGATCTCCTTCTTAACAGTTCAGAGAGGTGCAGGAGCAGCTCCTAGTAGAGGAGCGCATAGAAGCAATTCAAGAGGAAATAGCGGGATTTTTGCTCGACCAGGTCATAGATCCCAAAGGAGAATACTATTACCCGCTACCACCCCCATGAACCACTTCCAATTGTCATCGTGCTCCGAAGGCACCAATTAGGCTAATGCCACTGGCTCCGAAGGCACCAATTAGGAGAAATTGTATATGGCTAGCTAATTGTATATATATATATGTGTGTGTGTGTGTGTGTGTGTGTGGGTATATATGTGTGAATTAATTAATGGTGGTTCTGAGACATTCGATGATATATATATATATATATGATCGGTTCTACTAGAAATTCTATTTATATATATGCATAACGTGTACAATATGTAGTATCGTAAAATACCAGCAAATGAAAAAGAATTAAATGGAAAACACAAAATTAAATGAAAAATAAATCATAAACCCAAAACCCCCCCAACCTTTTAATACCGGTTGGTGTCACCAACCGGTACTAAAGGGCTCTCTGCCCCCGGAGCTGGCTCGTGCCACGTGGTTGCCCTTTAGCACCGGTTCATGCTGAACCGGTACTGAAGGGGGGGCTTTAGTGCCCACACTTTAGTGCTGGTTATCGAACCGGCACTAAAGGGCCTTATGAACCGGTGCTATTGCCCGCTTCTGCACTAGTGCATCCAAAATGGCACTCAATGCCTTGGTGCCAATTTTCTAAGTCATTGCAGTGTTTAGCTTCAAGAGTGGACTGCTGCTAGTGCGACACAAAGCAGCTACACAGATCATAGTGTATATATAACGGGAAAAACTTAAGCATCAGAGTAAAATAAGCAAAGTGGAACTTGTTGGAATATATGTGCTAGTATTGCCGGTACGGCTAGAAAGGCTTCGGATACCAGCTCTCTTCAAGTGAAGTTGTGGTACTGTTAATATCAGTGTAACTCTCAAAGGCGACACAACTCCCCGCATTTCTTGCTATCCTTATAGGATTCAAGTGGGCAGGCCACTACAAATCCTATTCCTATGTTTACAAGATCCTACGAATAAAAGAGGCTCAAAGTGTCCATCACAATCGACCGTATAGACCTCTACACTGCAAATGTCCCTGCTCATCTTTAGTACAAGGAACATATTGTACTACTATCATACTCCCTCCGTTCCAAAATATAAGTCTTGGCAGAGATTTCCACTATGGATCACATACAGATGTATCCAGATACATTTTAGAGTGTAGATTCACTCATTTTGCTCCATATGTAGTCCATGGTGGAATCTATACAAAGACTTGTATTTAGGAACGGAGAAAGTACATATTAAAGAAGAACAGAAGAGGAACATGGTAAAGAAGAGCAAGCAGATTTTGGATAATAAAATGTTGGTTGCGCAGTTCCCACACATGATGAACTAGAGCGCATTAAGAATGCAACTCCCGGCTGTCTCTCGACCATTTCAGGCGGTTGGATGAAGATCCTACATCTCCTAACCCTTCTTCTTCCTCGTCTCTGATTCTTCCCATACAAAACACTGCACGGGCTGCCGGCCAGACCATTAGCCCCCACCGCATGTGTTCCTCCGCCACCCCCAACCCCGCCCCAACCCCCACCCGCATCGAGTTTTCTTTGTTCGGCGAGGCCCCACAACCACCCGAGCCCCTTCGATCGCACCGGCGAACTCCAGCGAGCTCTGAAAAATCGACTGACCCAATTTTGAAATTTAGTCTACTATGATTTAACTAGTGTGGAATATAAAAGGGGAAAACCATAAGCATTGGGAGTATAGTGTTGAGCGTGCCATGGCGGATCTGAAGGTGCAAATCGGACAAAGGCAAATTCGCAACCAAGACAAGAAATCAGAGAAAAGCAGTGGCGATCTATTTTCTTGCTGCGATAAATAAGTTGAGCAGATACAAAAGAGTACCGCCTCTGGTGCAGCGCCGTGTACGCATCTGCTGAGAATTTGATGGTGTTGCGGTAGCGATGGCTGTCGGCGGCGTGGAAGCAGATCTAGGAGGGTAGACGGTGGCGGCAGGCCGCGGTGGACGAGACGGTCGTAGGAGCGGCGCCGGCAAGGTGGACGACGGCGGGGATGAAGCGAGAGGACAGGATGCAAGGATTCCGGTCCGAAGCCGTGGATGAGAGACGTCGATCTCTTGTAATGGACGGCGGTGTCGTGGTATCAGCTCCGGCATGGTGGAGGAGGATGGCGGTGGATGGGGTGGCGGACGGCGGAGGACGGAGGAGGGTGGGGTGAGAGGGTGTTTTGGCGCCCACGGAGTACGAATGGGGAAAAGGGAGGTAGAGAGGAAGGGGGAACCATGTATTCAGGGCGCGCTTGTCTCAAATGCGAGGAAATTTACAAACTTAGCCCCCATTTCAAATTTCTACTACATCACAACAACATTAATCGATTGAGGATAGGACGGCAATTTCGCATACACCGAATATTTGCCGACGAGAGTTTGTTTTTGGCGCCCACCGTGTATGAATATGAATCGGGGACAGAGTCGATTTCGGCCAAGGACACAGTGTGTTTTGGCGCCCACCGTGTATGAATCCGGGTGAGAGGCAGTTACGTCACGTTTGGGTGAAATTACAAACCTACCCCTATCGAAACCTATAGAAATCCAGCAGATAGGCTTTGCGTGGCAGGGATAGGCAGTAGTGATTTCCATCTCGCAGATTTTGGTTTCGGGCGGTTACTGCGAGTTTTCCCGCTTCGTTCAAATTTTGCAGAGTGCATGTTTACCATGCCAACTCAATTCGAATCCCGTTTGTATTCTATTTTTTTCGAGCAAGATCCATTTTCAATTGGAATTACATTCTATATACATCATTTTTTATATATACTTTCAAAAGCACAACACCATTTATACATAAATATGGTTTACAAATGGCATGATCTCATATTCATAAGGTTGTATCCATCAATTTGGTTTTCAAATATTTGAAACCACTTTATGTTGAAATCCAATGTATGCATTCCTCGCTAACTATCTCCATTTAATGTGTGTTTCATGCGGGTTTTTTTACTTCTCAAACATGTATAATGTGTTTCACACACGCAACATATAGTGTAATCCCGTTTAGACATTAATTGCATATAAACCATGCATTGTTTGTAATTGAAGAATCTATGGATCACCAATATTGATAAACTATATAACATTACACGTGTGCCCAAATTCAAATGAATATGCATGTTTGATACACCAATTTGCGTTATGATATTATCGATGTCGTGATCTCCAGTTTAAAATTTTGAATCCCCTTTAATCCAGATATTCATCTCATATAGCTATCACTCATGCTTATATAGGACTATCTCTCTGGACCTATACGCGTTCATCGTCTCTCAGGTACCTCTTGTGGTACATGTATGTCGACAATGATCTTTTATCTTCGTAACACACTGACGGTACTCTCTCCCTCGACCTTCATCACTCTATCTCTCTCTAAGTATATCTCGCTCCCTACTATGTGTCTCTAACTATGATTCTCCATGTGGAATTTCTTTCTCTCACACAAATTCAAAATTTGGCTCCCTGGGTCTCATTTCTCTCTACTATTCCCATGTGTGCCACTCGCACACCCCTCATACAGAGATGTCTTTCGCTCCTTAGATATGAGAACCTACGACTCTTCATCTTCAATATCTCTTTCTCACACACAAACACAAACTCTGTCTCCTGGGGTCTCATATTTCTCCATTGTTCTCTTGTATGTCGCTCACACACACCCTCTCTCCCTAGAGATATCTTGCGTTCCCTCGTATGTCTCTCTAGCTATCACTCTTGTTGTGAAATATCTTTCTCTCTCGCAGACACAAAACTCTGTCTCTCTGGATCTCATTTCTCTCCGATATCTGTTTGTATGTGACTCACATGCACCCTCTCTCTATCTCTCTCACACCCACACACATAACCCAGCCTTCTGATCCACTCGACTCCTATCTCTAATGCACACTAGCTAGCATCTTTATCTTTCTATTTATCTGTTTCTCCATCAACCTTCTTTCTCACCCTCACTCTTGATTCCTATCACGCACACTACATATGTTTCTCTCTACATGCAGTCAAGTGCCCTCTCGAACACATATATAACTTCACCCTTTGAACCACCCGACGGTCATTTCCAACACCCAAACTAGCGGATGTCCCTCTAGATAGCATCCTCATCTCTGTATCTATCTGTAGTTTCTCCGTCAACATTTCTTTCTTGCATGGAGTCTTGCTTCCTATCACCCACACTATATATGTCTCTCCATACATATGCATTTATAGGTTGGTCTCTTTTGCACAATCGTTGCGCCTCACTCCCTCTGCTCGCCATAGATGCATGCTCCAGCCCACGCCACTATCTCTTAAAGACAAAAACACGTGCTCAATTGTTGGGCCTTCTTCCCTGCATTCTCACATGCATGCATATTGTCATACCGATTCGTCTCTCCCATGTCGTTGATCTTATGACTTATGTCTTCTTTCTTTTATCTCGATCATGCGTGCGCACACACACACATCCCACGTATACATGTATACCTCTCACACATGCACGTTCAAGGTCTCTATGTCTCCATACGTAGTTAATTACCCTCAATCCTAACGCCACATCGAATCTTTCTCCTCTTTTGTGCACATAACTTCCGCCTGGATGGGTAAAACACACACTCACACTTAACAATCTCCTTCTAGCTACCCCTCCCCCCCCCCCCCCCCCCCCGCCTCTCACTCTTCCCCTATACCCCGAAACCAATAATACCATCCCTTTGTTTAATTCCCGCCTACATGCACCATCGATATATAGTAGTCTTCCTCGGTGTCTCTCAAACAAACACGTTCTCTCAATGTCGACTCCTCTCACGCGCACACACCTTCTCTTCCCTCTCTACGGGCATTTTCTCTCTCGCACCCCATCGTTGGTAGCCTCTTCCATACACATCACCTCTCTATGATGAAGCCATGCACACTTAAATTACATCCGCCACAGAGGACCCCGCAACACACACACACACACACACACACACACAGACACCCACACACACACGCACCCCCCCACACACACAAACTAAGACTCCATCTCTCTCTCACACACACACACAAACACACACACACACACACGCATGCACGCACCCCCCCCCTACACACACACTAAGACTCCATCTCTCACACACACACACACAAACTAAGACTCCATCTCTCTCTCTCACACACACACACACACTAAGACTCCATCCCACACCCATATGCTCTAGGCGGAGCATTTGTTCCTACCACCCTTCATCCAACCTTACCCGTACGATAAACAATCACCTTTATTTACTTGCATAACATGGACAAATTCCACTTTACTTTAGTAGTCAGCAAACTTATCATCTGTACCCTTATAAAAAACGAGTTGGCGGTGATGGTGTGCCTGCCATCTAGTAATACAGACCGTATGATCTATATCTGAGGATAGAAAGCAAACTATGATAATTTTACAAAAGATACCTGCACCTCTCTCCACATCATTATCTCCCGCAACCTAAGTCTCTGGAACAATCTAGCATGCCTGGTGGCCGCTGCCGCCTGCCGGCGCTGTCCATCCCCATGCGTCCGCCCATTTCGACCACCAGTCACCACCACGCTCCACTCCTCCTCGCCTTATTTCTCATCTTTCATTTTTTCGATGACATTCTCGAGATACCAGTTTTTCGATAAAATTCTCGAGATATCATTAGTTTTTACACATGGGATTACTCCTGCAGGGGTCAATCACAACAGGTGTTTTGTAAAAAAATGCATATTGATGTTCCCTACAATGCACGAGAATCTTGCTTGTAATTATATAACGCAAATCATGAGCAGGAAGTGACATTTCTTCGACACAACCACGTTAACATGGCCACGTAAATCACTAGCTAAAGTAAATACCATTATACTTATATCCTGATGCAAAAGGTTGAGTACATGTCCGAAGAGTAGAGTCGCACACACGCACTCTGTCTCTCAGAATCTCTCTCACACACACACCAGTTATGTGACGCCCACTTAAGCAGACACGTATGTTACAATTTGTGCACCCGCGGGTACACATGATGCTGCGCATTTATTTAAGCCGGAAGGCGAACCCAAACAGTAGCTGCATTCATTCCCCTCCCGCCGTCTCTTCTCTGGTCGCCGTCGCCCGGTAGCCATGGGCCGGCCGAAGGTAACAACATATGCCATACTCCCGCCGGAGCGACGCTTTAATATGGAAATTTTAGTGTTCATGCATGCATCTTTTTGTGCTAGCAGTCCTATATAAGGGTTGACCGGTCGCTTCCCGCGGACGTGTGCGGGCGGTGGAAGAGGAAGAGAAGGGAAGAGGGCTGTGGAGTAATGGTTTTTTACCACAATTTCTTAGGAAACTGAGTGCAATAATTGAGTAGTTTTGCAAACTACCAGTACTACACCTGAAACGGTTCAAAACCTATACTCCCTTGCCAGCGCGCGCTTCCCGCGCAAAACGGTCAGCATCGCCTTGGAGCGTTAGTGCCGCATTAATGCCCGGCCAGAGCGGAGGCGACCTCTCACTGGCGCCGGCTTTGAAGTGGCACGACGGCCGAGAGAGCGCCGCTTCCCGGTGCACGCGACTGCTCCGCGTCGAGACTGGCCATAGGCCCTGTTTGGATCCATGGGTTAGAGTTAGTTTGAGCTAGTTGGGGCTCAAATAGCCCTAAAGTATCCAAGCATGAGGGTTTAAATTGGAGCAAGTTGCACCGAACCCACCAAGAAAAACTATCCCACCCAAGAGGTGCTAACTGGAGATAATTCTCATTGGGACCACTGAAAAATCACTTTTCTCTCTCCATGAAGTGCATTTATTGTCAATCTAACCCTGTCACCCAAACACCTCTTTGGCTACAGTTAGTTCAGGGTTAGTCATGAGTTAGTCTAACCTCTAGCTAAGTTAGAGTCTCAAACAGAAGTAGTATAGGACATGCAAGTTGCTCAAAGCATACATGCAAATTCGTATGTGAAAGGATTTTTTTCTTTTTGAAAATGGAACGTGAAAGGATTTTTTTAGAATGCTCTTGGCATGTCGCTAACATGTGATAGTTAACCGACCTCAATAGACGGCAGAAACGCCAGCCCGTAGCACTTTGATAGAGACGAGGAGGGAGAAGCGATATAGGCTACTGGATTACTAGAGATAGGTGTCGCACGGAAGCCAAGAAATATGGTGATAGCGTGGGTTAGCCATGTGCTAGTATGATGTAACTACACTGGGCTGCCGTGTTTCGTACTCTTCCAGTCCACTGTGGAGATGATTGGTTAATTTTATATCGCTGAATAATATTAAATATTATGAGTGCAGACGCTCCACCATGAGGTTCCTTGCTCCTTCTCGGTCGTCCGGAATCTATGTTCTTCCACTCTATTTTTTTACGTGAGCTTTGTTCATCCTTTTGCCAACACGCGAGACATCTAGCATCAAGGTGCACGTGTTATGCAAGGATCGTTCCATCTATATGAAGAACACGTGGGACTGGAACTACGAGATGGACATGTACCCAGGAGTGGACGTACGAACCTGAGTAATGTACCACAGTAAGTGAAGTAGAAAGGCACAAATGGTATGAACATGCGTGGCATATAGGGTGTGTTTGGTTGCGTTCTCGTCTCAGCATAGTTGTTCCCTCTTCATGCATGCTCAACTCAACACCCCTCTTCATGCATGCTCTCTTCATGCATGCTTCTAGTGTATCTGTGCTAAACTAGTGTGGACTCATGCACCCTCCATACACTCTACCAAACACCCAAAAGTAGGTCGAGAAGGGAACTCTTGGGCGGCATATGTCTCTTACTACATACTACCACTAAATGTTGTACGTGTGATGCACGGTGATGTTATGGAGTACATGCCTAAGTACTCCACTACTACTATATTAGTTGGAGGCACATATTAACTTTTATATTTGTTTACGTGTATGCCTCAAGACCTTCCAACTAGACATGTCTTTCTCTCCAGGTCGCACTTTGTATCGTTCATACCACTAAGTACTACTATGTGTGGTCTCCGACCCAGAAGTGGAAGAAGTGGAGACGCTCTACCACACTGTTTTTTTACGTTGGGCTCTACCACGCTGTTCATGTCCCACTCCTTTCGCTGACGTTGGGACATCCAGCATGTGCCGTGTTTGGCACCCTTCATCACAAGAGTTCAAACGCTAGAATTCATCAGAAATAAAAAATAATTATAAATCGGCAGTGATACTATTTTTTTGCGAACCAATCAGCAATGATACTATACCACGCGGTTTCCTTGCTCCTCGATATCGAAAAGAATACTTTCGTTCGCCAACATGTGGGACGTCAACCATCCTGGTCCACTTGCCATGCACACAGAACTCCAAGGGAGAGTCACCTAGGTCGTCGCGCCGCAGTAACAATGACTAATGAGCCGTCAAATCACAGACGCACTTCCCACTTTGAAGTTGCTCGGACGAAGGAACCATCATGACTTTGTTGAATTCTGCTTCTTGAAGAAAACTACTGTACCAGGCCTCCTTTCGTTCATAGGATAGGAATATGAAAATCATAGGAAGTGAGATGACATGCATCTCAATTCCTATAGAGAAAGAGATTCCATTTGATGCATAGGATAGGAATTTTTCCATTGAGTCTAGGCAAATGTATTGGTAATTTGCTCTAAAAACTATAGTACTAACTACTCCCTCCGTCTAGGTGTCTAAGTCACCTTATGAAAACCAAATAATCCCAAAACACTTAGGCCAGTCATAGTGGAAGTAACTTAGCGAGTAACATAGCACCCTCCAAGAAATTTTTGCTTATGTGGCAAGTAGTTAATGAGAAGTAGTAACATAATATGTTACGGTAACATAGCGCTTCCCAATACAAGATGAGTCTACAAGCTAATAAATGAAGCCATCCATGACACTACTACTATGGTACTTTGCATTATGAAGGTAGTAACTTAGACTAGTTGTCATATGCATGACACTAGTATAAGTTACTCCCCACTATGACCAGCCTTAGGCATGGTACATTAACTCCCTTCTCGTTTCTTGTTTCGGGACACATCAACCAATAAGAGATGTGGGCAGTGCATGTTTTCAATTACTTGAGACTACCAAACATGACATATAGTGGTTAGTTCCTTGCATGCAATGCTATTAATTAGCAAAACCATTAAGTTCTCTCATTTTCCCCTCTGCCTTGGTCATCGTGCACAACCTAAGATGACTTATACACCTAGATGAAGGGAGTAGTACTAGTACATGCTCGTAATTAATTAAACAAACGTACAGGTGACACATACACACACACTAACTACTAGTACTACTACTTCTCACATGTTGGCCAGACGTTGTCGTTCTCCTTCCCGTCTTTGTCGGTGACACCCCGCCGTGCTTGGATATCCGCCGATCTCTCCGCAGCAGCGCGTGCGTCCTCTTCTCTCTTGCGGCGACGGGCCTCTCTTTTCTTGAGTTCTTTCTGACTTTTCCACTCCCTTTGTGCGGCATTGGCCGCCTCTTGCTCTACCGCCCATTCGGCCTTGGCAGCTTCAAATTCCACCCACATAGGTGTGAGGTCGCGAGCGGCGATGAACTCGGCACGGCGGGATGCCATTGCTTCCCTACCATTCTGTGTGCGGTCATGGGCGGCGAGGAACTCGGCACGGCGGGATGCCATCGCTTCCTTACCGGTTAGTGTGCGGCGTGGTGGCATGAACGACGCTTGGTGACAGCTTTGGGGTGGAGTGGCCGGACAACCGTATAGTGCATTGGTTTGTCAAGAGCTCAAGGACAGAAGACAAAGGAAATTGGATTCCCCTTCAATCCTGGTCATTTATTACCGAGTAAAATGCATTGGCGGTCATAGAACTTGTCTTGATAGCTCACTTTGATCATTGTCTATGAGATATGGTGATTATACGGTCATTGGCTCAGTGTATAGCTCTATATTTGTCTGGTTGACCAGTCAAACAGTCCGCATGCACCTCATCGGCTCGTGTTCTCTATCTATCTATCTATGTGGGCCTACCTGTTAGTGGAGAAAGAAATAAAAACCAACATTATGCGTATGTGAGGAATCAAACCACAGACTCGTTGCTGCAATGCACACTCGTCAGCCAAATGAAAATGAAATACTTTGCTTTAAATGCACAAACAGATTTTCTTTTTATTATACGTGATGCACACATTAGCGCACACCATCCATAGAGGCAAGTAGCATGTACGTGTGCAGACAGCCAGACACTCACGCTCAAGCTGTCAAACCATGCTAATTCATGCACATCGCCCTCTCGATCAAAGTCCTGCTCATGGCGCAACGCAAAAGGCAAGCCCGTCACCTGCGCGCCTCGGTGGTGCCTGACATTACTGTTTTTAATTTTTGCTGGAGGCCTCCGCGAACACCAAGCATGTATTCACCTGGCTCAACACCAACGGTCATACTCGTGACTCGGCGCCTTGCTCATGTATATCGTCCATCACAATGACAATCGATAAAATAGCCTAGCTAGAGAGGGTACTATGGTACGGAGTATGTACTATCGTGAGCAACCGTGCCACTGCACACGAGTGTGTGTCTGATCGATTCGTCCATTATTCATAAATTATGCATGGTTTTGTGGTGTCTAATGGTGGTTGTCGAAGGCTAGCGGGCGACAAGAGTGGTTGCATGGACGCATGGCTGTCAATACATGTCGCATACGCTTCAAAGGCTTGTCATCCATGAGTTCACATTTTACCACCACGCCAGCGTCTGACTGCCCTGGCCTACCGAAACCCCTTCCATCTCTAGCGCGCGCTTCCCGCTTGAAATGGTCACCGTCCCTCCAGAACGTCAATGTCGCATTCACCATACTTAACTGCAGGTGTAGTTGTTACACTGGCATGCAGGCCAGATGCCCGTTGGGCCCACATGTCAGTGACCCAAGGAACCTAGAGTTAAGTCACTGAAGCAGCATCTGCATTCAGTCCCGACGCAACCTCTCACTGGCGCCGGCATTGCAGCAGCGTGACGGCCGAGAGAGCGCCACTCGCGCGGCATCCGGTGCAAGCGACTGCTCCACGTTAATGACACCACGGCCATCCTTCCGTTCGTTGCACACATTAATGACATGCGGCTGCCGACGAACCTACTCCGGCGCCAGCCATCCATCCGTCTGCTGCGGCTCATTGCCATTCACCCGCTATATTAACTTGAGCCCCAGCTCCCAACCATAGCCAAAGACCCACACTCATTCTCCTCCGGTCCCTTCCTTATGTTGGCACCACTCCAACCATGGCCTCCTGGCACTCCAAAGCTCTCTTGGACGTAATATCGTAGGAGCATATGAAGGAGATTGCCTGCTTCCCCTCGGCCACCCTCCGCCACCACGACCACGAAGAAGACGCGGGTGCGAGGGCGTAGCCGGCAGCGAGGAATAGTAGTACACAGTAGGTCGCCGCCGCTCTGGTCCCAGGAAGGCCACCGCTCCTCCACTCAGTCGATGCCAAGCTTGGTGGGATAAACATCGGCAGCCGACTAGCCGCTTGACGGCGACGTGGAGGCGGAAATCATCATAACCTTGTGCTCCGGAGGAGGAGGTTATCGAGGCAGATGAGGAGGAGGCAAAGGCAATGACCGGCTTTATCGGGTTCATGGCCGGACATGGTGGTTGGGCGCCAGCAATCGTGTAGATTAGGTTTTAGTACGGTTTGTGTGAAATATGTAATGAATTTCGTCTAGTTTATTGGAAATGTTTTCAAAATGTAATGAATTTCATTCGGTTAATTTGAAATTTGCTTTGTTTGCATGAATTTCGTCCGGTTAGTTCATATAGTTGTCGAAAGGTATGCGGGCAGCATTGGATGGTATCCATCAGTGTCCTCGGACAAATGCCGGTGTAAATTTGAGGGCCAACGCTGGAGATGCCCTAACTATCATGCTATAATCGCTAAGAGTGCTCCATTATTTCGTAGGGAATAGTTATCCCTTGATCAAAATCAGATCCGCCATGTTTCACACTCCTCCCACGTAAGAGTGTAGACTCTTGCTTACAAAAAATGGAGCAAGTGGACGGCACTGTAGCACGTCATATCACTCAAAATAGCCCGCCTAACATGCGGGAAAGCACCGCCCTCGTCATTTTATTCTGGATTTATATCGATCGATCGCACAAAAATGTTATGCTTTGCAAGTTCAAAGGGAAAAGGCGGCACACTTATGACTCGCACGCATCGCGTTCACGTCGCACCCCCGATAGACTGGCTCGCACGCAGCTCACCAGAGGGGACACGCGTTGTCTTGCATTTTCACTGACATGTGGGGCTGCAATTGAATAAACCATCGATAGCCGAAATCTAATCGCTCGGCGGGCGTCGGCAGAGAAGAGAGAGGCGTGGGAGGGAGAAGAGATCGCCCGCCCGCTGCGCACGGACTCGAAGAAATATATGATGATAATGTGAGGTGGGCCATGCGGGAGTCCGGACTACTTCCAAGCCCGCTTCTGACCACCCTGGCCCACCAGAACAGCCCCCCACCACACCACCTCCCAGTGCGTGGTCCCCCCTCAGACGCCAGCGGCCCACATTCATAGCAAGTAGTACCAGTAAAATTCTGGGCTATAAGGGCATGTACAATGGATAAGATAGTCTTATCATAAGTCTTGCATGTAATTTAGAGATGACAAAAAAACATGTGTACAATGGATCATCTCTTAGCCTTATCTTCAATAACTAGTTATTCCTAAAAACATGGTGAAACATATTGTGCTAAGAGATCATCTCTTGTCTTCTCTTATTTCTCTTAAATAAGAGAAGACAAGCCTTTTCTTATGATTTCTCTTTCCTCCACCTCATCATTTATCCTATGTGGCGTCCCTACAATAGAACCATTGTACATGCCCTAAGCCCGCTTATGTGGAGGAGAGAGAAGCATTGACAAAGTCAAGGAGTGAGATCTGCAGGAGCCCGTCACTACACATGCTCCTAGGTATAAAATACTAATTCTAAAAAAAGAGGGATAAAAAACAATTCTGTCTAAAGAAGGTAAAAAACATTTGAGAGGAAATAGATAGAGAGAAAGTGAGAAAAAGTTGTAACCTTATAGCCAACCTTATAGTCAACACTATAGTCAACACTATAGTATTACATGAGGAAGGAGGGAGTGGTGCACATGCCAAGTTCACTGGGTTGCCGTGTTTCACACTCCTCCGTCGTAACAGTGGAGACAATAGGTTTCATCAAAAATTAACAATGAATACTCGTTGCTCGTCCACTATATCAAAAAGAATACTTTCATTCACCGACATGTGGGATGTCGACCATCGTGGTCCACCTGCCATGCACAAAATTATCCTAGTACACCCCGGTCATAGCGCAGGTCCAACCTTTCCCACTGTAAGTTGGTCGGATGAAGGAACCATCATGACTTCGTTGAATTCCCCTTCCTGAAGAAAACTTATTGTACCCGCCGTACTGCTACCACACGCGAAGACTGGACGTCACTGTACCACGTCATATCACTGAAACCCACTAGGCCAAACTAGCCCGCCTAGGATTTGTACTCCCTCTGTTTCAAAGTTAGTAGTACAAAGTTGACTCATCTATTTTGGAACGGAGGGAGTACGTCTCTGTACTGCTATGATTTTGTGTTGTACGTCTCTGTACTTTTGCTACGATTTTCCTACCCTATGAACCAAATGAGTCCTGAATGTATCTGTGTCGACTATTGTCTGATCGATCGCTAAGCCTACAATTTTAGGAGCTTGGGCTATTGGCCGATCAACGACGGATCAGTATAAGCGTACCACGAGCTCATTAGCCCCAACGTTTCTCTACGGTGAGTGTTTTGCAAGTACTATAGCTCGCACAGTAGCTAGCCTACTAACACCAAGAATCATCAAACAAGCCCTGCTGATATGATAGACATTTCAAACTTACATCTAAGCATGACATATATTACATCAAAAGATGGTGAGGATACATCTGTTTCCACAACTCGGAGAGGGTTCGCATGATTCACTATCAAACAAAAGTAGCAAGTACTGCCCACACAAGACAGTGCACTAGCCCTAAGATGGCTTGATAACACGCATCGTTCTGGTAATTAAACACAATGCAAACTACCCTGAAGGACTAGCGCGACCAACAATTTCTTGTCATCGATCTCTCAGGCAATGACCACAGCACGGACAGCGGCATGTGAATCAATCTCTGGGGCGATGTCCACCTCGACATCGGAATCGATCTCTGGGGCAATGTCCACAGGATGGACAGCGGCATCGGAATCGATCTCCAGGGCGATGTCAACAGGATAGACCGCGATATCGAAAACAATCTCTAGGGCGTTGTCCACAGGATGGGCGGTGACATCGGAATCATCAAGGACGTCCACCGGCACCTACACAACCCTAACATATTAGCAAGAACATTGCAAATAATCAAAAACCACAACTATGGTAAGCCATTATTTTTTACCTTCTGCGGCTCACCGGGGGATCCCATCCCTCCAGGGGCCATCTCCTCGTCCTCGATGGGGGCCATCACCTTGCCAGGGGAATACTGCTTCTCAACAGCGACTATCTCCTCAAAGTCGGCCTTGAGCCTCGCATAGGTGTCCATTAGAGTTTCTGGCATAGGCACGGTGGGGCCCTTATTGTTCTTCCAACTTTCTTTGAGGAGTTTGTCTGCCAACATCGTCAACTCTTTGGCCAGTGCTTATTTCTTGGAGTTCTTCATCTCCATGGGTTGGCCCACCAACATGGTCAACTCGTTGGTCGGTGCTCGCTTCCTGGAGATCGATGTCTCTAGTGGGTTGTCCACCGGCAACTCTTTGCCTAGTGCTCCAGGATCCATCAATGAACTGACAAACAAAAAGCAATCGAAAGGAAACCACATTCGCAATGAAATCGGGAAAAGAATAGGCTGTGAGAATCGGTCGGTGCTTCGCAAAAAGAAGATTCTTGGAATGAAAATATAGTAGCATCACTGATTCGCCCACCTTTCCTTTGTAGGTACAGAAGAAAAATGGCTTCAACGAGCGTTCTAGTGAAATGATGGTTGCTTCGTCCAGTCCAACTTCGAGGCCACACCGGGGTGCCCGGTGAGTCTCGACTATAGCACCTCGCTGTGATTTGGTGGATGGCACACGGGCTCGGATGCTTTGATGTCCCGCATGTAGATAGAGCGGCTAGTCATATAGGAGTACTCAATATTGTGCACCGCGACCAAGGGGGGGAGAAAAATGAGAGAACTACGCATTTATTTACGATGTAGATTCACTCATTTTGCTCTAGTACTACTCATTTAGGGTGTGGTGTAGTGACTTGTTGAAATCTCTAGAAAGGAAAATACTCCTTTCCGATTTACAGGGCTATACTAGCAAGTAGTACTACAATAGTGGGCTCAAATAGCAATTTTGGCTCATGCAAGAGCCTGGCTATATGCGTGCTCCAAGCCCTTCTCGACCCACTTTTGGGTGTTTGGTAGGGTGTATGAAGGGTGCATGAGTACACACTAGCTTAACACAAATACACTAAGAGCATGCATGAAGAGGGGTGCCGAAATGAGCATGCATGAAGAGGGAACAACTATGCTGAGATGATAATGCAACCAAACACACTGGGGCGAGCGTTCGCAACTGCCACATTCGGGTTGCGCTTGGCTCTTCACCTCTTTGAGAAGACGAACAATGATGTTAATACTACTTCTATAGTATTGAATCCACTACTGCATGTCCGTCCACCGTGTGCTGGAGGGATAGCTTGTTGTAGTTGTCGGATTTCGGGTTCCGGCAGACCCTTGAGGTTCGAACACTGGGGTGCGCGCGGATATTTCGCCTCCTACCTACCTGCACCCCTCCGCCTCACTAAGATCTAAGCTATGGAAAGAACAACACGAATGACACAGGGTTTATACTGGTTCGGGCCACCGTTGTGGTGTAATACCCTACTCCAGTGTGTGGTGTGGTGGATTTCCTCTTGGGCTGATGATGATGAACAATACAAGGAAGAACAGCCTCGCGAGGGTCTGCTCTTGGCTGGGGCGATGAACTACTGGGAGGGATTCAGTCACCCTTCTCTCTTTCTCTCTGATTCTCTCCTTCGTCTTTTTTGTCCTCTTGATCCCGTGGGGGGCTTGTCCTATTTATAGAGGCCCTAGTCCTCTTCCCAAATATCGAGCGGGAAGGGAGCCAACAATGGCGGGCTAATTTGAAGGGGGACAGCTAGTACCAGCTATCCTGACAAAAGTAGTCTTCGCCTGCACAAAGCTCTGGTGGTGACGCCGTCTTGGGCTCCACGATGACCTCCGTCTTGCAGTCCTCCTGGTCTTGGTCTTGTTGCACCGAAATGGCAACCTTTGCCTGATGCCTCGGTACTCCTCGGCTACGCTTGCTCCCTTTGCACCAAAGAGGAAAGGAGGACACTGCGCGGGCTGGCACCCGCCTGGCGCCTTTGGTCGTCATGGCTTGCGTCACGGGCACCTCGTGAGGTACCCCGCCTTGATTTCTCTGCCTCCTCGCGAGCCAACCTGGTGAGGCCATGCCTGAGGAAGCTCCGCGTCGTCCGCCCCGGGAGGCTTGGCCCCTCGCGAGGGTCTTGGGTCTGTGTTGGTGAAGATGGGCCGTGCTGGGCCCCCCTTTGAGCCACGTCGTAGGCCGCAGGCAGGCAAGTCTGGGGACCCCCGTTCCCAGAATGCCGACAGTAGTACTCTATAAGGCTAGTTGTAATGGGAGTATCATAGGTAGTACTCCCTCCGTTCCTAAATATTTGTCTATCTAGAGATTTCAACAATTGACTACATAGGGAGCAAAATGAGTGAATATACACTCTAAAATATGTATATATACATCCGTATGTGGTAGTCCATTTGAAATATCTAAAAAGACAAATATTTAGGAACGGGGGAGTATCATGCATGCCAACTAGGCAAATTTGATGAGATGGCATAGAAGTAAATGAAGAAAGAGAGGGTTGAGTATCATATCATGACACCGTATCATATTAAATGTTGTGCTACTATGTGTCATGCATGCTAATAAATGAAGTCATCGATGATACTAACAGATGATACTATGCACTACGAATGTGTAGTATCATACACTAGTATCATATGCATGATACTAGTATTCCATTACGACCGGCCTAAGGAAAAGCCTATCCTCGTCTGCGAGCCACCGCGCGCATGGGCGAGGGAGAAGGCATGTAGTAGTAAAATCAAGCTTCTCCTCATTGTATGAGTTGAGGCGACACATCATAGCAGTGGCCCCACATGGTTGCCTCTGAACTTGGCTGAAAGACCCGCAGTGTACAATACTCCATTTGTTGCAACCTCTAACATTTACCCCACCACAAATTAAAATATATATTCATGTCTTGACCAGATGAGCATGCAATCTACAATCACCAGGATGACAGGTAGGGCAGAAGATTATTTTAATCAAAAAAATCATGGAGCCGACCCCAACGATTTTAAGCTTACAGGCACGGTACACGCTATCCTAGACTACTCTACACATGAAACTGCCACATGAGCGTCCGGGCTGCGCTTGGCTCTTCACCTCTTCAGGAAGTCGAACAATGATGGAGTACTACTGCATGCTTCTGGCCATCTGACACCGATTCAACCGCTGCATGTCCATCGTGTGCGGGAGGGAGAGCGTGTAGCAAACAAAAGCTTCTCCTAGTCCTGCCAGCCACCACGCTCATGGGTGAGGGAGGGACGCGGCTTCATTGACTTACTGCTCCTGCCTTTGTGTGCATGACACATGGGCCCAATAGATGGGTGGCCCACCTGTCATGCAGCCATTATCGATGCATTAATTACAACGCATACATGCATGCCGTGACTCTCCTTTTGATACTTGGATGTGTTGATTTAATGCACCTTGCCAAATTTTGACTATAAATTTAACTAACCAAATGTTCATGCATGTCACAAAAACTTACATAATTGAAAACTATGTTCAAATACGAATCAAATGATATAATTTTTGTTAACATGCACTAACATTTTGTCAGTTAAATCTTTGGTCAAAATTTAGCACCAATTACAAAGGGGCCCAATACATATTGTACTCTCACATTTTGTTTGGAGGATACTCCCACATAGAAAATATAAGTAATAATGCATGTTGGGGCAGCCCATGTTTCCGATAATTTTAGTCGTGGTCTTGTTCACAAATTTTACGAGGGGGTGGTTGTTCATTTAATGGAGGGTCTTGTACCAGACTTGAACAATACAAAGTGCGACCTGGCACACCGTAACACCACTTGGAATAAGCGGGTAGCTATTTCAAAAAACAATCAACAACTCAAAAAAACGGCGACCTGGCATGTACACAATTTTAAACAATTGTTTTGATGGAGTGAAAAAGGAAAACTACCCCACTACATATATATAGGCCGGAGCCTCAACGCTTGCTTGCTAGGGTTGCTCTATTCACACACTCTCATCCTCTCTAGATCTAAACAAGATAGCGGTGGTAACGTTGTCTTTTTCCCTTCAAAAAACATTGTCTTTCTATCCTCACTACTACTTACAGATCCAGACGTATCCCCCTCCGCCGGTGAAGGGGAGGAGGGGCAGCGTTTAGGCCGTCATCGACAGCGAGGGAGGAGACCCACTACCGGCCGCATCGTTATCTCTGGCCGAGCACCGGTGCGAGAGGTCCTTTGAACCCTTCATCTTAGCCCTAGTGTGGGTAGATCCGGCCTCCCGCTGCCCACCTATCTACATCCCAACGACCTTCAGGTATATCTTCTTTCGAAACCACCCTATCTCTACTTCCCCAGCTCGCTATGTCGCTGCACGTGCATCATTTTCTACCTCTCAGCCCCTCTCGATCGGATGGTCCAATGACACATATCTTTTTTCTTCTATTGTTAGAGGTAAAGCTACTTCATGCAGTCGAATCTTGTACTTGGTTCAAACATGAAATAAAGTGGGGGTGGGGGAATTTAGTATGTACATCGGACTTGGTACAAAGAGGAAGGATAGGGGTGAAAGTACCACAGACTAGTCATCCAACCGGTCTCTTGGTCGAAAAGGGAAATATAGGGGAAACGATGTACATAGTGGTGTATGACCAGGACTAGATTTGCTATCCACACATAAGATGGCTGCATGCATCATTTTTTTTGAACATCAGTACAAACACAAGCGCTCATACATACACACAGGCCGGGGGCACGCCTCCATTTCCAAAAAAACATAGGAGTAGGTGGCTAGAGTGAACAAAAATGGGACCAACCCAGATATGTTTCCTGGATGTTTGTTTCTCGGGGCAACAAACTCTGAATCACCACTTTATGCCCCGATTTAGGTACATGGTGTTGGACTACTGGTGCACCCACTGTCCCATACCCTTATACCAAGTATTTAGCTGTTCTTAATCTAATGCCCCTGGTAAATGAAGCCATGCCACTGTTATAAGCCATGACAAGTTTAGCCAAATGTTTTTGCCTGTAACTGTTTGAGACTCTGAATGTTTCCCTTGTAGCTATTTGTGCAAACAGGGATATCCATTTCACCTGGTTGTTGTTGTGACCTTTTGGGGCACTGCACAAAACACTTCTTAAAAGAAGTGACTTTTGTGTTGTTTAACTGGAATGTCAGAATGGAACAGTTGGTTCATTTCGGTGGAACTGCACAAAGGGAGATCTGTGTTCCAATCCTCATCATCCATATTGCACCATAACCGTCCTTTAGATAAGAATGATATTTAATGCATGTGTTCATCTCTATTTTGCGACTGCCATGAGAAAATAATGCTATTGTTTACTATAGTACACTTGTACTCCCTCACTGACAAAACCAATTCTGAAATAGAAGGCCAATCATGTACTTGGTTTCACCAACTTGTGAGGAGAAAGAGAAACAGAGCATGAAGAGGAGGAAGAAGAAGAGTAAACAGTGCCAAGGTGATATTGCTGAAGCCAATGCCTTAGTGGAGGCCATTCAAGGGCTCCGGCAACGTCTACCTTACATGTGAGGCGATCCTCCAGGGAGCCCTTCCACTTCTGCGTATTGTCCATGATGAATTTGATGCTACTGTTAGAGTAGTATGCTAATGTCTTTCTATCCTTTCTCACTAAGCTAATGAAGATTTCACCTTGTTCCTACTTGTGCAAACAGGGATCATGTTGTGCCAATCATACATTTTAGTGTAACTACACAAGACTATACAATGAACTGTATCCCAGCTAGTGCTTTAACTCTATTGGAAGTTCTTGATAATCTTTCCATATAATCTCAGCACTGGTAAACAAGAGTGATTTCAACCATACATTTGAAGTGCACAAAAATATATACTATTGAGTGATTCCAGTGAGTGCTTTATCATCTCTTTTGGGACTACATGAATAAGCTTTTTTGCTCGGGTTGGTACCGGCCTAAGGCCTTCATCCATATTAGTTTGCTATCATCTCTATTTGCATCATGCTACTATCATGAGAAACTCCTTTATCTTTGCACGTTAAAGTTTTGTAACCTATTATACATGGCAATGATTTGAGTGTTCAGCTAATTGGCATTGATTAAATAAACTAATACCTCTCTTTAAGCAAGACTACTATGTTGCTAACTTTACCCATTAAGATAATGAGGGTGGTTATATTTGTTAGTGTATGTTTCATCAACTAGTGACACTATTACAGTAATCTCACTCTTATGTGCCAACAGGGATGCTTGATTTTGGTGGAACTGCACAAAAACTTTGGGTGCTTAATTGCCTCAACAGCTTCCTTCCTTTCCTGTTAGTCGCTAATCTGGGCTTGCTTCCTTCCTTTGCTGTCAGTCGTTTGGCTTATCTCGGCTCCAGTCAAAGGAAATAGTAATTGATATGCTACCTCACATAGGTTGGTACTGGTCTTTATCCTAATTATTGTGCTTGTCATATGTATTGGTAATTTGGTATTGTGATATTGTTTGCCGATTTCATAAAGGAGTAACTTGGAGCCTGAACTCGCAGGAAAATCATTACATTGGGTGATTTCAGTAGAACTGCACAAAAAGATCAGATGGACATGTACTTATGTTGTTGCTATGTACTCCAAAGTTCACTCAGACAAGCATCGATGTTGACAAGAAGAAGCGCCCATATTCATTCGAGTATCAACCGACGTCAACCAATTGTTAAACTCCAAGTATTAGGAGAGTGAACGCAAAAAATATTGCTTAGCGCATAGCCCAGAAAAACACAGTCCAGTCTTTGGTCCCAACTTGTGCCTTTTGGTTATCGGCACATATGGTAGCGAACTATATGGCATGGTGTCTCAAGATTCCAGACAAGTTGGTTGATGCGTATATTCATCTAGCACTTAATCAGTCTAAATGCCAGGGATGCTCCATTTTAGTTGAACTGCAGAAAAAATTTGGGTGGTTCATTTTCTCAACTGCCTCCTTTCTTGTCTGCAATGTAGAATTTTGGCGAGCTACAGGACCAAGATGAGCCAGTAAAATAGTTGGATGAAAGTAGTGGCCAAGTTGCTCAAACCTCCCTCAGCACGAGGCCACTATTTGAGGATAAACCTACAAGAAAAGTTCAGATTGTCTATGCTGCCTCTTATGTACTCGAAAGTTTACTCGTACAAGCATTAATTTTAGCAAGAAGTACCTACACGCCAGGGATGCTCCATTTTTGTTGAACCGCACAAAAAAATTGGGTGGTTCATTTTCTCGACAGCCTCCTTTCTTGCCTGCAATGTAGAATTTTGGCGAGCTACAGGACCAAGATGAGCCAGTAAACTAGTTGGATGAAAGTAGTGGCCAAGTTTCTCAAACCTCCCTCGGCACGAGGCCACTATTTGAGGATAAACCTACAAGCAAAGTTCAGATTGTCTGTGCTGCCTCTTATGTACTCGAAAGTTTACACGTACAAGCATTAATTTTAGCAAGAAGTACCTCCGACTGAACACCATTTACTAGTATGTACCCTAGGTAATTAAAGTTCATCCATGGAGGATATTGGCTGTGATCTCAATCATTTGGTTGCATAAACATACTGAATATGTGTATATCTGAATCTTTTTGTGAATTATCTATGAATATTGCCGTGTGATCTATCAATCATTTGGATGCATAGACATGCTGAACTTGTGTATATATGAATCTTTTGAGTTGTTCATTGTGAATGTTGGCTATGAATATGAACGTGTCTTGTGAACCTGACTTTGATACAAATGTTTACCTGTTCTGTTGTACTTGTGTGTGAACTTGTTAGTATTTCTACTGTGGGATTTGTGACGTGTGGGTGTCAATGGCACACCTTCTTCCCGAGAAGAATTGCAGCTGCTTTGTTAGGGTAGCAACGACGCATCAGCTCTTTTTAATATTTTTTGCTTTGTCTTCCCCCTCCCCCGCTCAACCCCTGCCATAATGTTTTCGGCCTCAAAACAAGCATAGTACTACGTTGTATTTGGGGCTTGATGAAAAATCGAGTGCTGGTTTTTGTAGGTTGGCCCGCCGAGCAAATGGGTTGCTGGTCCACCACGGACTGGGAGGCTGAAAATACAAGTTGTATGGTGCAGAGGCAAGTAAAAAAACCATTGAGAGCCATCCACTGAAGAAAAAAAACCGCATCTGATGTGCTTCTTCAGTCGCGCCGCCGGCCCCCTCTTTAATCCAGTTCGCTCGGGGATCTAGCTGGTATCATTTTTTCTAGAGGGTGAACAAGTATCAGCTAGGCCTAGGTATGCGTATCCCACGACATGCGGAGACAGTGGTTTCAACTTATTTTTTGAGGTCCATACCGGCCTATGGGCCTCCCAACGTAGGTTTTACTTTTTCTTAAAGATCGGCAGCCCAATGTATTTTCTTAATAAAACGCAGATTTCTATTCTATTTATCTATATATAAGAATACTAATAATGTGTACAATTTATGTTTTCCCTTCTAACCACATTATATATATTTATATAATTACTATTATCGTATATTTTATAGAGACTTATATATACATTATAAAAACATCCCACGTGTTATTAACTTATAAAAGTAAATGCTTAACAGAAGTTGGCAAGGAAAATCCTGGTTTTTTTGACTCACGGGTAGGAAAATCCTGGTGATTGCGTACAAAGGCTTGCGAAGATTTTAAGGACCAATGTAATAATAACGCGCTCATTTTTATTTTGAGCAATAACTTGCTAATTTTTTAATTATATATATATAATGTGTCGCGACGCTTTATTTTTTTATATTAATTGATCCTTCTAACCTAACATTATACTGTATATAGAACGAGCCAAGCTAATTCGTGTATTTCAAGAAAGTGCAAATGGGCTGGGATTTCTTAGAAAATATTAAATGGGCTGCATTGGCGTGAAATTTGTTCACCCAGCCGAGCAAATGGATTGTACATTCTAGAAAACATGGGTTAAATATATGCCACATGTTTGTAGGCTGACATCTGGGCCAATAGGTCGAAGCCTACGCAGGACGTTGTCAACTTGATCAACAAATGATTATAACATCCACGACCATTGAATTTATATCCAACAGCCGGCATGCACCTTCAATCTCTCGTCTTCTTCCTCCAGCGTCACCAGGACCGCCTGGTCCGGCCTCCAGCGGCTAGCGGTTCTGCTTAGCACGCATCGCTGCGAAGCGCTACCCCACCGCCGGTCAGGCTATCCCTCCTCACCTCCACACCTCCTGTTATTCTCCACCGACTGCAGCCCCACGCCGCACCAGAACCACTTATAACCCTTGTACTGCTCTCAATCTGCGACTCCACTGCCGCGTCTTCCCATCTCCGTGTCGTTCCCGTCCGAGGACTCGCCGTCGTCCACCGCCTCGCTGTGGTCGGCGCGGCATGGTCAACAAATGAGAGTCGTCGGAAGAGGACTGTACGTGGAGAGCCTGACAGCTAGGACCCATGAGGTCCATGGTTGCACGCAAGGAAAGTACCTCCTTATTAAGCTGGAAAAATGTTTCCTCCCCATGACAGCTGGGACCCACCGGCTGTATCTTCGCATGGAAGGAAGTACCTCCTTGTTATGCGAAAAAACTATTCCTCCTGTTGACAGCCGGGACCCGTCAGATTTGGTGGCTGACTTGTGGGCCTATTAAGCAGACGTGTACGCAGGGCTTCGTCAACTTAATCAACAAATGATTCTAGCAGTTGGACCATTGGATGTTAATCCAACACCCGCGCTCCTTCTTCAACCTCTGTTCTTGCTCTTGTCTCCCGTGGGCGGCAGTCCTGCCGCGCACCCGAACCAGTCAAGTTTCCCACTCCTCTCCATTTGCGATTCCATTGCCGCGTCTTCCCCATCTCTGGGTCATTCCAATATGGGGCATCGCCATCATCCACCGGCCTTGGTGCGCTCGGCACGGTGTGGTCAACGTGGTCAACAAACAAGAGTCATCAAAAGATAACTATACGTGAGAGGCTGACAGTGGGGACGCACCACGCCCATGGACGCATGCATGAAACTGCATCCTTTTTACCCTGAAAAATAATGTTTTCTCCCCCTGACTGCTGGGACCCACCAGCTACATCTTCGCATGCAAGGAAGTGCGTCCATATTATGGGCAAAAAAATGATTCGCCCCCCTGACTGCTAGGACCCCCCAGCTACATCTTCAGACGTAAGGAAGTGCCTGACAGTCGGAACCCACCCGGTCGAAGCGTACGTAGCATTGTCGTTCTGGTCGCGAACATGTATGTACATACTGGTCAATCGGTTTGTCTACAGGCTGTTGTGATGAACCGTGGCCGTGTAAGGAAGGGCATGTGTGGTAGTAGAGGTGTGCATGTGTGGTAGTAGAGGCGCGCACGTAGCATGTACACGTACGTACAGCAGCCAGGGTGCAAGAAAGTAAATACGTCCATGTACATACATACAGGCGGGGTCTCGAACGCCTACTCGCGCATACATACGGCCAGGGCTCGTGTACATGGCTGTGGCTGGGTCGAAACAGAGAAACTGTGTCATTGTCGTGTTCATGGGGAGGCAACGAAATGTGTCGTGTTCATCAGGAGTAGTCCTGGCCATCTCAGGCCTGGCCCTGTCGGCCCACCCAGGCCCGGCCCTAAAATCCAAGGCCTAGGCCCAATGGGCTTGACCATGGGCTGGGCTTGGGCCTGAGTTTTGAGCCCACCAGCAGGGCCTGGGCGGGCTTGGGCTTAGCATATTGACATTTTAAGGAAGAGGCCCAGCTCACGGCCCTAAGCCCTAAGGGCTTTTCAGGGCTTTTTACCAGATGGGCCGGGCTTGGGCTTGAAAAATAGGCCCGATTGTAGGGCCTGGGAGGGCCTGGGCCTCAGTTTTCTGCCATGGGCTTTTTCAGGCCCGGCCCATGGCCAGATATATCGGGAGGCAATGGAACGCATGTTGTTCATCAGGAGCCAACCGGCTTGGATGGAACAGCCGATGGAAACGAGGCCTGGCGTACCGCAGAATGGAGGAAACGGCCTTGTGTTCGATCGGTCATGGTGGAAATGGGGTCCTGTCATCGGGAGGGGTCTGGCGTACCGCAAAACAGAGAAAACGGACCTCCTAGGGTGGAAACGGGGTCCTATTGATCGGGAGGGGTGTGGCGTACCGCAAAACGGAGGAAACAGACTTGTGTTGGAGCGCTATGGTCGAAACGGTGGTAATGTTCATTGGGAGGGGTGTGGTGTACCGCAAAACGGGACTCCACGGGATACAGTTCATCTCCACCGTCGACTGCCTCCACGGGCTACTGTTCATCCACCGTCGACTGCCTCCACGGGCTACTGTTCATCCACCGCCGACCTCCTCCAGCCTCCACCTGCGACTGTTCATCCATGGGCTCTTGTTCATCCAGCCTCCACCGCGCGCTCCTCCAACGGCTACTGTTCAATCAGCCCTCTCCAAGGGGTCCTGTTCAACCACCCCTTCACGCGCTACTGGTCATCCAGCCCTCCACCGGCTACTGTTCAACCAGCCCTCCACCGACTACTATTCAACCAGCCCTCCATGGGGTCCTGTTCATCCAGCCCTCCACGGGGTCCTGTTCATCAAACAGCTCGATTGGGGTACTGGTCATCCAGCGGCAACTGCCTCTACTACCACGAGGTCCTGTTCATCCAACCCCCACCAGGAACTGTTCATCCAACCCCCCCAACAACGCTCACTTTTCATCTAGAGGCAGCATCGATCGGCTTCAGTTAGCAGCAGTAGCGAAGGAATCACTCAGGTTCAGTTAACAGCAAGGGATCGATCGATCGCTCGGGTTCAGTAACGTGTAGCCTGTAGTGCTATCGCTCGGGTTCAGTTAGAGCCCAACGCCTCGCTCGGGTTTAGTTAGAGCCCAATGCCTCGCTTGGGTTCAGTTAGAGCCCAACGCCTCGCACACACGCACGTACGTACGAGTGAAACGCGCATCGCTCAGCCCCCGATCACCCACTGTAACCAGGAACTCCCTGATATTTTCGTCGCCCTCGCTTCTACCACAGTTTTTCCGTCATGGACGGCCCAAAGAATGTCATGCATTTGCGTCTCCGGCCCGCACAGGACGAAAAGCCCATTTTCTATCATGATTTTTTATCATAGAAGTAGGACCCCACCACATCTATGATGATTTCGGGTTTTGTCACAATTATCGTCATAGAAGTGTCATAAGTGTGACAAAAAAAATTTCGTTCGGCCCAAAATGTCACGGATGTGTCTTTTTTTTGTAGTGTGCATCTCCCAATGCTCCACCATGTAGAGCATGGTTAATAGTATAGCCAGCTGCTGGTGCTGCATGAGTATATAAACATGCCATGTCATCAAAAGTTAGTAGTATTATTTATTAGTCATACAATAGGGTTGGCTATATGGTTGGCTATAAGGTTTTTCTCACTTTCTCTCTATCTCTCTCCTTGTATTAAATGATTTTGTCTAGGAGCACGTGTAGAGGCTGGCTCTTGCATGAGAGCCCACTCCTCCAGTTTTGCCTTGCCTCTCTCCTCCACATATGCAAAAATGCCATGTAAGCGGTCTTATAGCCCACTATTGTACTTGCTCGTACAGGTGCTAAGCCTGCCACATAGGCATAAAGTCTGATGTGGCAAGTTAATTAAGAAGAGAGAGAGAGACTAGTTTGGTTACCCCAGGAAGAAATGGTGCTAAGCGCGTGTACCTAGGTGAAAAGACAATTTTAAGTATATAGCTAATTAAATGAAGCAAGCTTAGCAATAAAAAACTAAGCACCTATGCATTGGGGACTTGAGTTGCTAAGCCATTTAATGCCTTTAGCACATCATCTAAGCACCATTTCAATGGAAGAGGTCACTCCTTGGCAAATGCAATAAATACTATGAAGAAAGAAATAGAGAGAAGTAAAAAAATACTCTTATAGCCAACCTTATAGCTAACCTTGTTGTATGAGTGAATAAGTGATGACTATGTATGACATGCCAACATCAGATAGCCTAACGCACCGTGTGAAATCTCCAAGGGCGCGACCGCGCGAGCGAGGCGACGGTCGTGGTAGGCGCGACCATGATACGGGCTGCTGGCAGCCCTTGGATCTAAGATCGAATGATCGCATGCTAAGTTGCTAAAAATTTGTAGAATAACCCTCCAGCATAGGACATTCACCTATAGGTCTAGAATCACTCCATGCAACCGTTCGATCTCAGATCCAAGGGCTCTCGGAAGCCCGTATCATGCGAGCATGGAAAGCTTCGTATCACCTGTAATTTTCCCGATGCTTAACATGCGAACACGCAGATGCATGAAGCCATTTAATTGGGCGTCTAATAGACGTGACATCTAATTGGGCCCCCATAGTACTATGCATGAATCCATTTATCCACCGGGCAAGCCCACTACCCTGCCATTCGCACACCCTACTCAACATTTTTACAATCGAGAAACTGCTAGCAGTTCACTCCTACTCGTCCCTGGTCATCCTTTAACATTATGACAGTTCGCTCCTAGTCGTCCCGTCCTTTCACATTAAGGTAGTTCCACTAATCCTAACCCTCCTCCCAAATCCATGGTGTCCCAAATCCCATGATCAGCAGTGAGTACAAGGTTAGAACCATCACCGGTGATGAGTTCGACGTCATCTACACCCGTTCTTCCACGACAGTGAAAGGATGCCTTGATCGCTTCAGACACATGTTCAAAAAGTCAAATGATGAGTGGGTCGTTGGGCTAGATGTTGAGTACACCATAGTCCTGGGAAAAGAGAAGAATCTAAAGGAGGAAGAGAGGAATAAGCCCGCCGTGATCCAGGTTAGCGTGCATAACTTGTGCTTGGTCTACCACATATGCCATGCCAACGTTGAGTGCGAGGATTTTAAGAACTTCCTTGGGATCGCAAAGTCAAATTCGTTTTTGTAGACTTTACGAACGACAAATAAGTCCTGTTTTGGATAGGCTTCATTGTAGGCGAGCCCTTCGACCTCTAGAGGAATGTGCTGGTGTCCTCCCGTTAGCCTTCAATGCTGACCCTGGGAGCAGCCATGGTTGATCCTTCGTACGGTGACGAAACCTCCGCCCAAGTTTCATCGTGCATGGTAGTGGAATGTACTAGATATACACCACATCAATTACGCTGCAATAGATGCCTACCTTGGTTTCAATATCTACAAGGGTTGGACGAAGAGCGAGAGCCAAGTGTGTTGTTCAAGCAAAGAAGTATCGGCCATGAGGAAGAGAGGCAAGGACGAAGTCGAGCACGTGGATGAGGAGTCCGAGTAAGGTGGAAGTGTCATTGCTCATGGTGGTTGTAATGCAGTGTCTACCGGATTAGTTGCTTAGTTTAATTTCAGGGTGCTTAGTTTTATTTGAGGGGTGTGTTGTGCTGAGCCCCCAGCAGAACTATGTTATGTTCCTTCTCGTTACTTTAACTCTTCAGTACGTACATACTAGTATTTCTTATAGTTCATCTTGTAGTTGGTAGTACTACCACTCCTTTCTTCACATTATATACGTACAATATAGATGGCCAACATCATATAGCCAGCAGTTTAGTTGTCAAAGAATTTCAGGGTGCTTAGTTTTATTTGAGGGGTGTGTTGTGCTGGACACCATTATTGTGACTCAAATCTCTTTTGCCATGTTATAATGACATAAATACCTATGGACCAACATGCCAGCTCTCCCTCTATCTCACTACAGTACAATAAAGTGTGGGGCCTACTTGATCCCAACAACATTCTTATTTTCCTGTAAAATTATTCGCTTGGTTACTCCTGACAAGTGGGGCCACACTTATCATTGTGAGAATCGGCTTATTTTTGTCATATAACATGGTCAACGGGTTTGACGTGAAAATAACAATGTCTAATGGCATTTTTGAGCAAACATCTAATGGAACGATGACATTTTTGAGATATCTAATTGCATTTTTGAGCAAGCATCTCACGGATCGATGGCATTTTTGAGTAGTTGTAACTTCTAATGGAAAAACTGAGTAGTGATACACAACTAGTGGCATAAATAATAAGAACCCAAGAATTAAATAGGTATGCTAATTTCTTTAATAGAATTTAGCACCCCATTTAAGCACGTACTAGCTTTTTTAATAGTACTATATGCATAATTTGGCGACGAGCGCTCTCTATTATGTACCACCTTTTTTATTTAATTTCATCTTGTTAGTTTTGCTCCATGGCGCAATCCATAGATACTACTATACAAAATTATACATTTTTAAAAGGCTAGAAGTCGGGGCAGTCTCGCTTGGTTGGTTTCATGAGAGGCGATGGCCTTTGTGATTTGACGGCTCATTACTGCTTGAAGGCGGGGCCTTGTGATTTGACTGCTCGTATAAATGTTGTCGACGACGTGAGGAGGAGCAAAGAACCATGTGGTATACTCAAGTTTTCCACTGATATACTAGTACGACGAAGGAGCATGAAACACTGCAGCCCAGTGCCATATGGCGATAAAAATGATCTAATTTGGCAGTCGTCGATCCCACGGCACCGCTCATCATTAGCATTGTTCTATTCATGCCTCACAGAGAACATGACACGTGCGGTAAAACACCCGAAGCAAAAGAAGAAACACAGGAGCAAAAGAAGAAGGAAGATTATCACCCCAAAAAAAGAAGGAAGACGCACACACAAGTCCGGGGCGCTGCTCTCTACTACATGAAGGGTTGTTGGTTGCGGAGTCATAACTGCTTCTTCATCGCCTCCATGACCTCCATCTCCTTGCGTGTCTCCTCCGCCATCTTCTCCATTCTTTCCATGACGCGGGATTTCTTGATGCGAGCCTTCATCATCTGTCCACGGCCACATTACGTACCTTGACAGCAGCCAGGTGCTCGATGCGGAGCTTCGCCAACTCCTCCTTCTGTTCCATGACGAGGGCCTGTAGCATCTTCATTGAGGAACTACTCTTCTCATACAGCTTCTTCTAGTTGGCGTTCTCCTCCTTCAGTAGGTCGAGCTCATGGCAGAGCTTCGCCTTGTCCTCCTGAAGTTGTAGGATTTCACAGGTCGCCTTCTTATCCGAGGAAATACTCTTCTTCAGCAGCATTACCAAGCCAGCGGTCAACTCCCCTGCTCATTGAGCTCAGCGGGCATGTCGTCGAGGCTCTCCTTCAACAACTCCACCAAGTCGTCGATGAACTCCTCCTGCTTATTGAGCTGATCGGGCATGTCGTTGAGGGATAATGACTCCAGCGCCGCCAGCTCGGCATGTTCGCCTCTGCGGCTAGGGCGCTCCTAGGATCACTTGCCTCCGTGGCTAGGGCGCTCCTGGGAGCCCTCGCCTGCCCATGAGAGATCTTTCAAGGTCTCTACGAGGCAGCGAGCCCTCTTTTTTTTCCGCGACCTTGGTTGCTGCTCCCTTGTTATAAGTAGTTCGGATAATTCTCGACCTAGAGCTCTACACACCGGCCATGGCAAGGACAGACGAACAAGAAAGACTTATGAGGAGAAAGAGGTAGAGTGATTTTCGGCTAGGTACTAGTTCCCCTTTTTATAACCTAGTACTAGCACTAGTACTAAAACCTGCATAGTAGGAACACGTTCAGGTTTGTACGTACTAGGTGTGAGCAGGTTTGCACTTAATTATACTATACACTTTGGAATGTGATGGGAACAAGCTAAATATTAATTGATGGTTTTGGTTTCGAGGCCTGAAACGGCTCCTGATGAGTTTCCTGGAACACAAATTTCAAGTAATACTGCTCAAATAGGGTCGCACAAGTCAGTGATGTAACTGGTCATACATGTCAGACCAAGCCGATGCGTGTCGCGGGTCCGATCGATCGTCTATTGGTGCGACCGACCATAAGTGTTACACGATGGAGACTTCTAGTTGTGGCATCTGGTGATTGTCACGACCAAGCATTCAAAAACTAGTGATAAATCAATTACAATCTTTTTCCAAATGACCAAGTATTTTCATAGTAATACAACACATATAGATGGAGTGATTGTCATGGTTGCAAACCGCCATGGCGCCACAAGTTCATTGCAGTAGTAATCGAGTAGGTCACTACATCACCGGCGGGGAAGAAGAGCAGCTCACCTCGCCTACGATGCATGCCCAGCGGCACCGCCGCAGCTGGTCCCATGATTTGGCTTCTCCTACTGCCCATTTGAACAGTTGCACCTGCTTCTCATGCCATTCCGCAGGCATGCACGTCCTTTCCTCCGTAGTTGACTCCGTGAATATGATCTCTGCCATTAGCCCTAGCTCGAAATCAACGCGACGCTGCTAGATGTTGACATCCCTCAGCATCTCTCCCCTGAGATCGACTTGTGCCTCTGCCTTGTGTTGTGTCAGGCGCAGCTCCTTCGAACTTCTCTCCAATCGATGCGATGCTTCCTCGATCCGATTTTCCCTTGCTGCCCACCACCTGAAACGTAGCCCTGGCATGTCCTCCGGCGCCACCAATTTGTGATTCCAAAGCAATGGATCCCCTCTAAAACACATGTGGGTTTCGCTCAAAGGTGGCAATGTTGCGGGCCGCAGTGAGGCCCGCAGGATCCTGGGATCTAAGGGATTATCCATGGCGGGATCCTCCATGGCGGGATCCCGTGGGCAAGGCGGGGAGGCGAGCCTAGGCGCTGGGAGAGCCCTACGAGGCTAAGATATAGATAGTACTACTCCACTCCGTCCATATTTAAATACAAAGGCCACCAACAATAGCCCTGGCAAAAATTGATCATGTTGCATGTGTCTTGGTTTATTGGCCCCCTTTTTGTGCCACTTTTTATGACATGCATAAATATTATGTTACTTAAAAATATGGTCAAAAATTGGCACAAAATAAGGAGACCAATGGAAGTAGCAACCCATGATTTAACTACTCGCATGCACGCAGTGAAGTAGAAATGTCTTTCTCAACTACTTCCTCCCTCGCGTCCACTTAATTTGCATGTGCTGTATTAATTGACCATCAATGAAGTGAAGGACTTTACACATGTCAAATTATCACATGGGTGGATCTTCGTACAAAAATGCGTCCCACCATGTACCCGCATGTGTGTGCGAGGGAATGAGTGCGTGCGTGCACATCTTCGCTTCGTGCATGTACTGCAAGTGTGCCTGAGAGAGGACAAGTACATTCTTCTGGAACCAACAACACGTCCCTGTGATCAATCCACACAAGGAGGTCGCGACTACACCTCCACGTGTGCCACGTGGCTTCATGAACTGAAAGAGGGACACTGAGTAATGTTCCATTGGAATTCTAATTTACGTGTTTTGCACATACTCGAAGTACTAGTAAGGTACACGTGCATTGCATGCATTAGATTTGGCAACCAAATTATGAATAAATACCACACTATAGCATGTAATCTTTGAGTCATATATGCATGATCTAGATGTTCGTTTAATTCTTATAGTTCATCTCATTCAAAATCAATTAGTTTTTTAAAAAAGTTAGGGCCTCTTTGATTCGTAGGATTTCCAAAACATGGGAATAGGAAAGACATGGGATTAGAGTGGAATGTCCTCTTGAATGCTACAGGATTGTATGAGTGTTTGATTGTGCATATAAAAAGCATAGGATTCTTTCAAAGTTTCCTATGAAATCTAGTGCAAATGAATCCTATGGAAAAATTTCTATGGTTTACAATCCTATGAATCAAACAACCAAGATAGGAAAAATTCCAAAGGATTAGAATCCTCCAAAATTCCTTTGAGAATCCTTTGAATCAAAGAAGCCCTTAATCTATTTTATGATTCATGGAATTGTGCATTGTAAAGCATAAAGTAAAAACAAATAATGGCAATTCAACTAGAAAAAAAAGTTTGGGCAGTTATGATACGGAAGATTCTAGAACAAAGGAGAAGCACTTGTGGTTTGAGGTTTGTGCATTATGCTTAAGTTCAACCATGGAGTCTGCTAGATTGTACACGTGGCAAAATCCGGTGGGGGCTAGAAGATGGTGCGAGGGGCCAAGTGGAGGGAGACTATGAAGGAGTGCACAAGTGCGAGATCGATATTTAAAGAGAGGGGGCGAGAACGTGCGTTGTTGCGCGCAGTGGCGGAGCCATGAAAAATAAATGAGCTAGGGGGCCAAGCATTGCTAATCCTTTACGACGAGGGTCAATTCATCAACTTAAACCATTTTACCAGCAATTGATCTAATGATCACATCCATATTAGCCTCAATATATAGTGATGTTAGGGGGGCAGGGCCCTTGCTGCCCCTGTCTTCGCCACTGTGCGCGCGTCTGAGAGATGAAGCGGAAGGCATGGATGATGAGAGGGGGACTTTGGATATATAATTAATGTGGGTGCATTAGCTATGTAATCCTATATAGAGAGGTATAGATTAATCGATGTGTACGTGGGAAAGAGGGTGAGACCTCACTAGATATATAGATTGATCGGTTTGTGTGGAAAACTGGGAAAGACATAGCTATATATACACACACATAGAGGAATATCGATTGTTGCGCATGCATGTGAGAGATAAAAATGCCCGATATGATGAAGAGGGGGAGGTGTGTGTGTGCATGCATGGGAGACTGGCCTGAGGAAAAAGATTGCATGTGTGCGATGGATAATGCTGAGCGGTAGTGTGTGTGCATGCATGCACGAAAGAAAGTTAGTGGTACAATTATAAAGAGAAGACGACTGTGTCGATGTAAAAGACTAGGTGAGGTCATAATCATTGTAAAGTTGAATTCAAATATTTGAATAAGAGATCGTGATGTTTGAAACCCATGCATGCATGAATATAACTGAGATATGCGCAGTGTGGTTTGGAAATGAGCATGCTATACTGTATACACATTGAGCAAGGTCAGACTGATTTGAATTTGAGATACCGATGGCAGACATCGTTTGGCCACATTGCATCCGTGCATGGACACACTATTCTAACTGGAGATGATGGGTGGCTTTCGCATCACATATCTATATCTATACCCCTATATTTTATATTTTATAAATAGTGTGCGAATAACTTTAACTTTGAAAGATGGTCGTTGGATGAAGCCAATCCGACGGTGCAGAGATGACAAATTCGAGCACTACTGGCCGTTGGATATCATCTACATTCCACCAGATTTTGGCACATGTACAATCTAGAAGACTCCATGGTTAAACTTAAGCATAATGCACAAACCTCAAAACACAAGCACTTCTTCTTTGTTCTAGAATCTTTCATATCATAATTGTCCAAATGTTTTTCTACATGATTTGCCATTATTTGTTTTTACTTTATTCTTTACAACGCACAATTCCATGAATCTTAAAATAGATTAGCTTTTTTATAAAACTAGATGATTTTGAATGAGATGAACTATAAGAATTAAACGAATATCTACATCATGCATATATGACTCAAAGCTTACATGCTATAATGTGTTATTTATTCATAATTTGGTTGCCAAATCTCATGCGTGCAATGCACGTGTACCTTACTAGTCTAAATGGTGTGTGTGTGTTGCGTGTGTTAAACACATTGTATGTAGTATCATACATGGTTTAGAATCTGAACATCTAGCTAGAGCATACATGTACTATGATTGAATTCAACATAAAATGGATACATATATTTGAATTTGAGATCATATGTACATGTAGTTCGTATTTATATAGGAATTTACTACTCCTATATTCATGTCATGTGTTGTGAGGATAATATTTAGATGGTTGTATAACTAACCCGAGTAAAATCCCATTAAAACAAGGAAAATGTACTCAATTTTAGTCCATATGCTAGACAACACGAATTGTTTTTTATTATTGAGGGAAGTGCAAATTGATTTGGTACTGTATATGTTATGTTTGTCGTCCCGATTTTTTTAGTTTTTTTGTTGTTGTATTTGAATGCATTTCTAGTAATATAGTAACACGGGACATGGCTCTCTCTAATGATGAGGTGCGAATTGTCTTTTTTTGTACATGTTAAGCTTGTTCTCCTGAAATTTCAAGTTGCGCCTTATTATGCCAAAATTTCAAGATAGCATCTCTGTCTATCGTGCTGCAAAACTCCCACCTCTTCAACCCGCGCCTTGTTACCCCGAAATATTTAAGATATATCTTTGTCTCGTTGTGCTCTGAAAAGTCCCTCCATCTCAACCCGCGCCTTGCTATCCCAAAATTATAACGCGCGTGAAAACTCCCACCTCCTGCGAAATCCTGACATGCAAAGTGCCCTTGATACCCCTGAACCGAAAGAACCGCCTAGCTCAAATCGGTGGGGGTACTTTCGTAACTTACCCCACATTTCGGACAAGCGCTTCCCTAAGCCATGGTTCCCCCTCCCATCCCATCCGCCCACCCATTCGTACACTGAGGTCGCGAAAACCCGCAAAGCCCCACACCATCCTCCGTTTGCCACCAGCCGGAGCCTCTTCCCCGACGAAGTCGTCCACAGCAACACCTCGACGTCCCTCATCCACCGCACCGGATGAGGATCCATCGTCGATCTCGTTGTCCCGCTAGTTCAGCCACCCCGTCCTCCACCTCCAAGGAGTTGCCCCGATGTTCCCCTCGTCTTTCGCGCCACCTCCATTCCCACACTGCCGTCTTCACCTGCACCGCCAGAAGAGCAGCATCGTCACCGTTTCCTCGGATGAAGCTGAGGCCTAATCGGCGCCACCAAAGAGGTTCTACACTAATCACCGCATTTTCTTCTTGAATCGATCTCACAGTGCTGTCGGCGCTCGGTCCCGAGCCAACATGGCGCGGCTCCATCCACGGCAGCGTCGCCGGCCACTTCCTCCATGGCGTCGCTCCCTCGGCAGCGTTGTCCACATCAATAGGACCTACTAATGCTTTGGCTCTCTCTCGCGCTGCTGCTCTGCTCTTGCTCTCAGTCCCCTGCCTGGTCTGCTCTTGCTCTTGCTCACATTGCTGCTCTCGCTCTTGCTCTTGCTTGTGCTGCTGCTCCAATTTAGCTACACTTCAGTCGACTGAATCAACTTTTGGGTCAGTCATTTTTCAGGGGGTGGGGGGGCTCACCGGAGTTAAAAAAGAACAAGCCGCAGCAGGGAGGGGGGCTCGCCGGAGAGGTACCCCACTATCTATCTTAGGGTTCAGGGTGGGGCGGTAGTCGCTGGTGGTGGTGGGGCGGTGGCGTGGGGATCGTCGGAGAAAAAGATCGGCGCGGGGGGGGGGGGCTAGAAGGATGGTTGGGGCGGCGGCGGACCGGTGATGGGGAGTGGTTTCGGGGCGAGCAGGGTGGCGAGGCGGCGCGGAAGCGCCACCGGCCGCGGGCGGCGGGGGCCAATGGTTTGGCCGGTGGTGGCTGGCGGCTCAGGGGGTGGAGGTTGAAGATGAACTACAGGCCCTTGATTTCGTATCCAACGGTTGGAAAATCGACTAATCAGAGATGAAAAAGTCAGTCGACTGACATGTAGCCTCACCCTGCCTGCTGCTCTACTCTTGTGTGCGATGTTGCTGCACGAGCAACAGATACTGCTCTTGCTCGAGCCCCTTTTGCTGCTACCCGAGATGTTGCTACACGACCAGCTGCCCTGGCTCTCGCATGCGCTGCTGCTCCGGGCGCTGCTACTGCTTTTCTGCTACTAGTGTGTTCAGTTTAGACAGTAAAATTCAGTTTCGACAGCAAAATTCAGTTTCGATAGTTAAATTCAGTTTCGACAGTAAAATTCAGTTTCGACAGCAAAAATTAGTTTTGATAGTTAAATTCAGTTTTGACAGTTAAATTCAGTGTCAACAGTTAAGTTCAGAGATGATCAGCTGATGTATTTTACATCTAGCACTTTGTGGCTATGTATTTTACATCATCTATTGGAAATGCTATTAGAATTCTACTCAGGTTAATGTTGTCTCTCTTGTCATGCTTCAGCCTCGCCTTTGTGCAACTCACCGGAGCTGCTCCAATGACAAAACCCTCCATCACAGCGGAGAAGTACCCCGAGCTCCATCTTCAGACGCCTAAGATCTTCTTCCCCTCCTCTGACAACCAAATCAGCCAGAGCATCCTCACCGACCAACCTAATCACACTGAGATCGACATGGCTTCGCCAAAGAGGTTGTACACTTGTTGCATCTCTTTTTTACTCTACATGTTATATATATATTATCCACTGAGCACACGGAGTAACGGGAAATACGATTAGTTTCTCCTACTATATGACAAGCAATGAGGTATCAGGCAACTTAGCTATCTTTGATGGACTCTCTTGAACGCCATCATTATTTATCTCTGCGCATTTGAGCTGTGCATTTGTATATGGGCCTGGCAGTTGAGCTAGTAGGGCAGTGGCCTGGGTCCAAAGTAGTAGAAGTAGCACAAAAACATTTTTTTAAGTGTAGGCTTTTCCTTGTTCAAGTCTGCCTACTAGAATCGCCAGTGCTTGAAAGGAAAAGTGAAGGAAAAACATAGGCATTGGAAAGTTTCCTATGGTACTACTATTCATGCATTTCATTCAAAGGAATGGAGCAAAGGAAAATTGTAGGATTTGTTCCTTTAGTGTATCCTTGAAAGAAAAACCGTAGGAATTTTAATATCCACTTGTCTTCCTGTGCATCAGCCATTCGACACGGTCATGGAAAAATCTAGAGTGTAAACAAGGTCTTCAGAGAAGACAATGCTATCTAACGAAGCGCATGTCTTGCTGGTTACGGATAGCTCCTCAGAGGAGGATTCAGAGACAGATGACCAGTCCTATCCCCCCCCCACCCCCGAGGTGCATGCTCTAACTTGGCAGGGTTATGTTGCTCATATCATGCATACGGTGTCTTGCATTGCTATGTCATTTGCTTAGTTTAGTGTCTAGTTACCATATATGTGAATTATGCAATGCCATCTTGTTGCAAGACATTATATATGTGAATTATGCAATGCTATTTTGTTGCAAGGCATTATATATGTGAATTATGCAATGCCATGTCATATATGTGAATTAGCCAAGCGTCATATATGTGAATTATATCATGTCGTCCTTTTTTGTATTTCTCATTTCATTTGTCGACAATGTTTGTATATTCAAATGCTCTTCCTGTGCATCAGCCATTTGAATTGGTGATGGAGAAATCTGGAGTGAAAACAAGGTCTTCAGAGCAGACAATGCTACCTGCTGAAGCAGATATCTTGCTGGTTACAGATAGCTCCTCAGAGGAGGATTCAGAGGCAGATGAACAGTCCTATTATCCTCCTGAGGTGTATGCTCAAACTTGGCAGGGTTATATTACTCATATCATGCATATGTTGTATTGCAATGCTTAGTTTTTAAATCATACTGGTAGAATGCATGTGCATTGCCACAGGCCATAGATTTTTTCCTGGTTACATATATAAGCATAATACATGTATAGAAGTGATAACCCATAGCAATCAAAAAGCAATTGAAGTCCACTTCACTTGCGATGTAAGTTCATAAAAATCTAACTGAACGATGTGTACATAGAGGGCAATGATTAGTTGTTTTTCTATTACAAACTAACATTTACTTGCGTACAATAATGTGAGGAATGTTGTCTTTAGCTTCATTTGCATAATACCATGTGATCCGCATCCCGATATTCGTAAGCAATAAACTGTAGGGGCTACCTGTAGGTCACTTGGATGGTCTTCTCTCTAAAAATGACTTGCTAGGCTATGTGACACTTATGTCACCTCACAGCAACTGCTCATTTCTCCTTTTATTTAAGGACAAAGTTCACTCCTCTCACTCACTCACCCCACAACCGCCTCCTGCTCTCCTCACATAGCCAGCGAGCCACCGGGCGCTGCCACATCTCATCTCCCCACCATAGCGTTGTCGCCGCCATCTCTCCCCGACACCTCTGCTCCACGCCAAGGCGAAGCTCACACTCTCCTCTCCCTGCTGCCTCTCCTCCCCTCCACGGCGTCACCCACCCCCTCTTCTTCCCGCCTCCTTTTCTCCCCGACAACCTCACTTGTTGTCGCCTCGGCACCGAGCCCACGCATCCGCCGGTCTGGCATCAAGGGCAATGAGATTTGACCGGGAGGTGAAGTAGGGATATTAGCTCTCCGTTAGTGTTGGACACGTAGCCGACTCGTTTGTATGTGGGTTGGATGACCTAGGACACAGTTCTGGGGCATGGCAAGGAGGGACAACACACTCGTCGTCGAGCCCTATCTTCTACCCCAGCTGAGCTGTGCAAGCATAGTCACGATGTCACACCATCAATCTCCATGACGAGGCTGTCCCAACCGATTCCTAGTGCCAAGGAGTGCACACCATCGCGCCGGTAGGAACGCCACGGCAACGCGACCTTCTACTCACCATAGCATCACCACCTTCTCTGAGTGCGGCGGCCACTGAAGGATTGACACCACAAACACTCAAGTTCGCCCCTTCTAATGCCACCCACCCTACTCGTCTGTTGATGCTGCCAACCCAGTTGCCCTCATCTCAATTAGCTTCTTGATAGAGGCGAGCGTGTCCCAATCTTTCGATCAGATGATAACTATCGATTTGGTGGAGACAACTTTGGCGATCCGACTACAAACGTGCACGACGTTGCGCCTTAGCAATCGCTAAACCAATCTCCAAAGGTTACTAACGATGCTGGAAGCACGATCAGCCTGACCACGAAGGTCTATTCCTACATGCAATCGAAGAACAAGCAATAAGATGATAAAAGCAATCTAAATATTTCAAATATGGATGAAGTATTGATAAAGATGGAGATCCAAAAGCGGTCTTGGTCTGGTCGTTGGACACAAATGAAGTACACGAAGTTGCAATGGCTAACTTTTAACTAAACAAATCCCAAGGAAAAAGCTACTAGATGGTTCAACTTATGTAGGATCAAGGGGTGGCTGCCAAGGAGGTGGGAGGACGTCCCAAGGCAGCCTAAAAATAACCCTAGGTTGTACAAGGCCAATGGGCCCAAGTGGGGGTGACGTAACACCTTTGGACTTGTAGTTTGACTTGGATTCTACTGCAGCATTAGATTGTTTCATCCATAACTCAATGCTCTGGACGAATTTGAAGGTGAATCCACTTGGGTTGGAAATTGCACGAAATCTATTTTCCAACAAAAAAAGAATCACCCAATTCGGACTCTAGATGAAAAAGTTATTGACATTTTGAGTCAGTTATGTCTGTGCAATCCGAATCTGAGTCCAGAACGTGAGAGACTTGGACTCTATCTTCTCTTGGGCCAAAAGTGACGTCAGAGAACTTTGTGAACAACAAGTAAACATCTCTTTCTCCCTTATCTTCATATGTGGATATTACAAATTTCCCATTGCTACCTCTTGAGCACTTGCGTTGGTTTTCCCTTGAAGAGGAAAGGATGGTGCAGCAAAGTAGCATAAGTATTTCCCTCAGTTTTTGAGAACCAAGGTATCAATCCAGTAGGAGGCTACGCGCCAGTCCCTCGCACCTACACAAAACAAATAAATCCTCGCAACCAACGCGATAAGGGGTTGTCAATCCCTACAATGTCACTTACGAGAGTGAGATCTGATAGATATGATAAGGTAATATTTTTGGTATTTTTATGATAAAGATGCAAAGTAAAATAAAAGGCAATGAAAGTAACTAAGTATTGGAAGATTAATATGATGAAGATATTCCCGGGGGGCATAGGATTCACTAGTGGCTTCTCTCTAAAGCACAAGTATTTTACGGTGGGTGAACAAACTACTGTTGAGCAATTGACAGAATTGAGCATAGTTATGAGAATATCTAGGTATGATCATGTATATAGGCATCACGTCCGAGACAAGTATACCGACTCCTGCCTGCATCTACTACTATTACTACACACATCGACCGCTATCCAGCAAGCATCCAGAGTATTAAGTTCATAAGAACAGAGTAGCGCTTTAAGCAAGATGACATGATGTAGAGGGATAAACTCATGCAATATGATGAAAACCCCATCTTGTTATCCTTGATGGCAACAATACAATGCGTGCCTTGCTGCCCCTACTGTCACTTGGAAAGGACACCGCAAGATTGTACCCAAAGCTAAGCACTTCTCCCATTGCAAGAAAGATCAATCTAGTAGGCCAAACCAAACTGATAATTCGAAGAGACTTGCAAAGATAACCAATCATACATAAAATAATTCAGAGAAGATTCAAATATTGTTCATAGATAAACTTGATCATAAACCCACAATTCATCGGTCTCAACAAACACACCACAAAAGAAGATTACATCGAATAGATCTCCACAAGAGAGGGGGAGAACTTTGTATTGAGATCCAAAAAGAGAGAAGAAGCCATCTAGCTAATAACTATGGACCCGAAGGTCTGAGGTAAACTACTCACACTTCATCGGAGAGGCTATGGTGTTGATGTATAAGCCCTACGTGATCGATGTCCCCTCCGGCGGAGCTCCAGAACAGGCCCCAAGATGGGATCTCATGGATATAGAAAGTTACGGCGGTGGAATTAGGGTTTTGGCTCTGTATCTGGTAGTTTGGAGTACGTAGGTATATATAGGAGGAAGGAGTACGTCGATGGAGCAAAAGGGGGCCCACGAGGGTGGAGGGTGCGCCTGGGGGGGTAGGCGCGCCCCCTACCTCGTGGCTTCCTTGTTGGTTGCTTGACGTAGGGTCCAAGTCTCCTAGATCTTGTTTGTTCCGAAAATCACGTTCCCGAAGGTTTGATTCCATTTGGACTCCGTTTGATATTCCTTTTCTTCAAAATCCTAAAATAGGCAAAAAAACAACAATTCTGGGTTGGTCCTCCGATTAATAGGTTAGTCCCAAAAATAATATAAAAGTGGATAATAAAGCCCAATAATGTCCAAAACAGAAGATAATATAGCATGGAGCAATCAAAAATTATAGATACGTTGGAGACGTATCAAGCATCCCCAAGCTTAATTCCTACTCGTCCTTGAGTAGGTAAATGATAAAAATAGAATTTTTGATGTGGAATGCTACTTGGCATAATTTCAATGTAATTCTTCTTAATTGTGGTATGAATATTCAGATCCGAAAGATTCAAGACAAAAGTTTAATATTGACATAGAAATAATAATACTTCAAGCATACTAACTAAGCAATTATGTCTTCTCAAAATAACATGGCCAAAGAAAGTTATCCCTACAAAATCATATAGTCTGGCTATGCTCTATCTTCACCACACAAAGTATTTAAATCATGCACAAGCCCGATGACAAGCCAAGCAATTGTTTCATACTTTAGACATTCTCAAACTTTTTCAATCTTCACGCAATACATGAGCGTGAGCCATGGACATAGCACTTTAGGTGGAATAGAATGGTGGTTGTGGAGGAGACAAAAGGGAGAAGATAGTCTCACATCAACTAGGCGTATCAACGGGTTATGGAGATGCCCATCAATAGATATCAATGTGAGTGAGTAGGGATTGCCATGCAACGGATGCACTATAGCTATAAGTATATGAAAGCTCAAAAAGAAACTAAGTGGGTATGCATCCAACTTGCTTGCTCACGAAGACCTAGGGCATTTTGAGGAAGCCCATCATTCGAATATGCAAGCCAAGTTCTATAATGAAAAAAAATTCCCACAAGTATATGAAAGTTATAACATAGGAGACTCTCTATCATGAAGATCATGGTGCTACTTAGAAGCACAAGTGTGGTAAAAGGATAGAAACATTGTCCCTTCTCTCTTTTTCTCTCATTTTTTTATTTGGGCTTCTTTGGCCTCTTTTTTTCATCCGGAGTCTCATCCCGACTTGTGGGGGAATCATAGTCTCCATCATCCTTTCCTCACTTGGGACAATGCTCTAATAATGATGATCATCACACTTTTATTTTCTTACAAGTCAAGAATTACAACTCGATACTTAGAACAAGATATGACTCTATATTAATTCTTCCGGTGGTGTACCGGGATATGCAATGACTCATGAGTGACATGTATGAAAGAATTATGAATAGTGGCTTTGCCACAAATACGATGTCAACTACATGATCATGCAAAGCAATATGACAATGATGGAGCATGTCATAATAAACGGAATGGTGGAAAGTTGCATGGCAATATATCTCGGAATGGCTATGGAAATGCCATGATAGGTAGGTATGGTGGCTGTTTTGAGGAAGTTATATGGTGGGTGTATGATACCGGCGAAAGGTGCGCGGTATTAGAGAGGCTAACAATGGTGGAAGGGTGAGAGTGCGTATAATCCATGGACTCAACATTAGTCATAAAGAACTCACATACTTATTGAAAAAATATTAATTATCAAAGAAAAGTATTACGCGCATGCTCCTAGGGGGATAGATTGGTAGGAAAAGACCATCGCTCGTCCCCGACCGCCACTCATAAGGAAGACAATCAATAAATAAATCATGCTCTGACTTCATCACATAACGGTTCACCATACGTGCATGCTACGGGAATCACAAACTTTTAACACAAGTATTTCTCAAATTCAAAACTACTCAACTAGCACAACTTTAATATCACCATCTCCATATCTCAAAACAATTATCAAGTTTCAAACTTCTCATAGTATTCAACACACCCATAAGAGAATTTTATTATTAATCTTGTATACCTAGCATATTAGGATTATTTAAGCAAATTACCATGCTATTTAAGACTCTCAAAAAAATCTAAGTGAAGCATGAGAGATTAATAGTTTCTATAAAACAAATCCACCACCATGCTCTAAAAGATATAAGTGAAGTACTACAACAAAACTATATAACTCAAAATATATAAGTGAAGCACATAGAGTATTCTAATAATCTCCGAATCATGTGTGTCTCTCTCAAAAGGTGTGTACAACAAGCAATGGCGGAGCATAGTGGGGACAATTCCGGGCCCTGCCCCCCCCCTTCCAAAAGGAAAATTTACCAAATACACTTACTTATCTGCTAATTGCTCTACTAATCTCCCGGCATCTCTGATCATCCTAGCCTTTTCTATGCCATATACACTCATTTGGCCCCTCCTAATATTTGATTCACACTCCGCCACTGAAAGCAAGGATGATTGTGGTAAACTAAAAAGAAAAGACTCAAATCATACAAGACGCTCCAAGCAAAACACATATCATGTGGTGAATAAAAATATAGCTCCAAGTAAAGTTACCGATAGAAGTAGACGAAAGAGGGGATGCCTTCCGGGGCATCCCCAAGCTTTGGCTTTTTGGTGTCCTTAGATTATATTGGGGTTCCATGGGCATCCCCAAGCTTAGGATCTTTCCACTCCTTGTTCCATAATCCATCAAATCCTTACCCAAAACTTGAAAACTTCACAACACAAAACTTAAAGTAGAAAATCTTATGAGCTCCGTTAGCGAAAGAAAACAAAAGACCACTTCAAGGTACTGTAATGAACTCATTCTTTATTTATATTGGTGTTAAAACTACTGTATTCCAACTTCTCTATGGTTTATAAACTATTTTACTAGCCATAGATTCATCAAAATAAGCAAACAACACATGAAAAACAGAATCTATCAAAAACAGAATAGTCTGTAGTAATCTGTAGCTAGCGCAAGATATGGAACCCCAAAATTCTAAAATAAATTTTTGGACGTGAGGAATTTATCTATTAATCATCTGCAACAATAATTAACTAAATATCACTATGCAAATAAAAATGGCAGCAGCTCTCGTGAGCGCTAAAGTTTCTGTTTTTTACAGCAAGATTAACAAGACTTTCCCCAAGTCTTCCCAACGGTTCTACTTGCACAAACACTAATTAAACACAAAAAACACAACCAAAACATAGGCTAGATAAATTATTTATTACTAAAAAGGAGCCAAAATCAAGGAATAAAAATAAAATTGGGTTTCCTCCCAACAAGCGCTATCGTTTAACGCCCCTAGCTAGGCATAAAAAGCAAGGATAGATCTAGGTGTTGCCATATTTGGTAGGCAATCCATAAGTGGCTCTCATAATAGATTCATAAGGTAATTTAATTTTCTTTATAGGAAAGTGTTCCATGCCTTTCCTTAACGGAAATTGGAATCTAATATTTCCTTCCTTCATATCAATAATTGCACCAATCATTCTAAGGAAAGGTCTACCAAGAATAATAGGACATGAAGGATTGCAATCTATAACAAGAATGATAAAATATACGGGCACATAATTCCTATTTGCAACAATAAGAACATCATTAATTCTTCCCATAGGTTTCTTAATAGTGGAATCCACAAGGTGCAAGTTTAAAGAGCAATCATCAAAATCACGGAAACCTAACAAATCACACAAAGTCTTTGGAATCGTGGAAACACTAGCACCCAAATCACACAAAGCATAGCATTCATGATCTTTAATTTTAATTTTAATAGTTGGTTCCCACTCATCATAAAGTTTTCTAGGGATAGAAACTTCCAACTCAAGTTTTTCTTCATAAGATTGCATCAAAGCATCAACGATATGTTTGGTAAAAGCTTTATTTTGACTATAAGCATGAGGAGAATTTAGCACAGATTGCAACAAGGAAATACAATCTATCAAAGAGCAATTATCATAATTAAATTCCTTGAAATCAAAAATAGTGGGTTCATTAACACCTAGAGTTTTGATCTCTTCAATCCCACTTTTATCAAATTTAGCATCAAGATCTAAAAACTCCGAATTTTTGGAACGCCTTCTATGTAAAGGTGGATCATATTCAGTCCCATCATTATCAAGATTCATATTGCAAAACAAAGATTTAATAGGGGACACATCAATAACTATTAGATCTTCATCTTTATTATCATGGAAACTAGAAGAACACGCTCTTATAAAGGAACATTTCTTAGCACGCATCCTAGCGGTTCTTTCTTTGCACTCATCAATGGAAATTCTCATGGCTTTGAGAGACTCATTGATATCATGCTTAGGTGGAATAGATCTAAGTTTCAAAGAATCAACATCAAGAGAAATTCTATCAATGTTCCTAGCCAACTCATCATCTTAAGCAGTTTTTCTTCAATCAAAGCATTAAAGTTCTTTTGCGATGTAATAAATTCTTTAATATTAGATTCAAAATCAGAGGGCATCTTATTATAATTTCCATAAGAATTGATGTAGGAATTACCATAATTATTAGAGCAATTACTAGGATACGGCCTAGGATTGAAGTTTCCTCTATATGCGTTGTTACCAAAATTATTCCTACCAACAAAATCCACATCCAAAGATTCATTATTATTCTCAATCAAAGTAGACAAAGGCATATCATTAGGATCAGACGAAACACTTTTGTTAGCAAATAATTTCATAAGTTCATCCATCTTACCACTCAAAACATTAATTTCTTCTATCGCATGCACTTTCTTATTAGTAGATCTTTCAATGTGCCATTGAGAATAATTAACCATAATATTATCTAGGAGTTTAGTAGCTTCTCCTAAAGTGATTTCCATAAAAGTACCTCCCGTGGCCGAATCTAAAAGATTTCTAGAAGCAAAATTCAATCCGGCATAAAAAAATTGTATAATCATCCACAAATTCAAACCATGTGTTGGGCAATTACGTATCATTAATTTCATCCTCTCCCAAGCTTGTGCAACATGTTCATGATCAAGTTGCTTAAAATTCATAATATCGTTTCTAAGAGAGATAATCTTAGCGGGAGGAAAATACTTAGAGATAAAAGCATCTTTGCACTTGTTCCAAGAATCAATACTATTTTTAGGCAAAGACGAAAACCAAGCTTTAGCATGACCTCTAAGCGAAAAAGGAAATAGCTTCAATTTAACAATATCATTATCAACATATTTCTTCTTTTGCATATCACACAAATCAAAGAAGCTATTTAGATGGGTAGTGGCATCTTCACTAGGAAGGCCGGAAAACGGATCTTTCATGACAAGATTCAACAAGGCAGCATTAATTTCACAAGATTCAGCATCGGTAAGAGGAGCAATCGGAGTGCTAATAAACTCATTGTTGTTGGTATTGGTAAAGTCACACAATTTAGTGTTATCTTGAGCCATCGTGACAAACAAGCAATCCAACACACAGGCAAACAAGGAACGAGCAAAAAGAGGCAAATAGAGAAAGAGAGGGAGGATAGATAGAGAGAGGGCGAATAAAATGGCAAGGATGAAGTGGGGGGAGAGGAAAACGAGAGGCAAATGGAAAATAATGTAATGCGGGAGATAAGGGTTCGTGATGGGTACTTGTTATGTTGACATTTGCGTAGACCTCCCCAGCAACGGCGCCAGAAATCCTTCTTGCTACCTATTGAGCACTTGCGTTGGTTTTCCCTTGAAGAGGAAAGGGTGGTGCAGCAAACTAGCGTAAGTATTTCCCTCAGTTTTTGAGAACCAATATATCAATCCAGTAGGAGGCTACGCGCCAGTCCCTCGCACCTACACAAAACAAATAAATCCTCGCAACCAACGCGATAAGGGGTTGTCAATCCCTACACGATCACTTATGAGAGTGAGATCTAATAGATATGATAAGATAATATTTTTTGTATTTTTATGATAAAGATGCAAAGTAAAATAAAAGGCAATGAAACTAACTAAGTATTGGAAGATTAATATGATGAAGATAGACTCGGGGGCCATAGGTTTCACTAGTGGCTTCTCTCGAAAGCATAAGTATTTTACGGTGGGTGAACAAATTACTGTTTAGCAATTGACAGAATTGAGCATAGTTATGAGAATATCTAGGTATGATCATGTATATAGGCATAACGTCCGAGACAAGTAGACCGACTCCTGCCTGCATCTACTACTATTACTCCACACATCGACTGCTATCCAGCATGCATCTAGAGTATTAAGTTCATAAGAACAGAGTAACGCTTTAAGCAAGATGACATGATGTAGAGGGATAAACTCATGCAATATGATGAAAACCCCATCTTGTTATCCTCGATGGCAACAATACAATACGTGCCTTGTTGCCCCTACTGTCACTGGGAAAGGACACCGCAAGATTGAACCCAAAGCTAAGCACTTCTCCCATTGCAAGAAAGATCAATCTAGTAGACCAAACCAAACTGATAATTCGAAGAGACTTGCAAAGATAACCAATCATACATAAAAGAATTCAGAGAAGATTCAAATATTGTTCATAGATAAACTTGATCATAAACCCACAATTCATCGGTCTCAACAAACACACTGCAAAGAAGATTACATCGAATAGATCTCCATAAGAGAGGGGGAGAACTTTGTATTGAGATCCAAAAAGAGAGAAGAAGCCATCTAGCTAATAACTATGGACCCGAAGGTCTGAGGTAAACTACTCACACTTCATCAGAGAGGCTATGGTGTTGATGTAGAAGCCCTCCGTGATCGATGCCCCCTCCAGCGGAGCTCCAGGACAGGCCCCAAGATGGGATCTCGTGGATACAGAAAGTTACGATGGTGGAATTAGGGTTTTGGCTCTGTATCTGGTAGTTTGAGGGTATGTAGGTATATATAGGAGGAAGGAGTACGTCCGTGGAGCAACAGGGGGCCCACGAGGGTGGAGGGCGCGCCTGGGGGGGGGGGGTAGGCGCGCCCCCCTACCTCATGGCTTCCCTGTTGGTTGCTTGACGTAGGGTCCAAGTCTCCTGGATCTTGTTCGTTCCGAAAATCATGTTCCTGAAGGTTTCATTCCGTTTGGACTCCGTTTGATATTCCTTTTCTTCGAAACCCTAAAATAGGCAAAAAAAACAGCAATTCTGGGTTTGGCCTCCGGTTAATAGGTTAGTCCAAAAAATAATATAAAAGTGGATAATAAAGCCCAATAATGTCCAAAACAGAAGATAATATAGCATGGAGCAATCAAAAATTATAGATACATTGGAGACGTATCACCCATACACCTGCAATTAGACATGGCACAAAAGTTTGTGAAGTATTTTTGTCCTGGATGACTTAAATAAATTATTGCATAGTTTGCATTAGAAATCACCTCACAAATATACATGTATGCAATATTTTTGGGCGTATCCAAGGTAGTCATGTCCTCATCACTTCCTAGGTTATATTTCTGTCCTACTATCCTCGAATGTTGTGTAGTGTGTTTTCTAACTTCACCATTGCATGCCAGAGATAACTCTGAGCTAATTAATTTTGTGGATCAACATGTCACGGGCATCAATATGGTGCCTATAATTGGTATCTTGTTTTGTCTAATTATTTTGGTAGAAACCAAAATTTGCTTATTTTAAACAAAAAGTTGTAGATTGAAATAAAGATTTGTGGCAACAATATCAAATAACAGGGACTGCATGACATATGACACATCCCGTCTAAACAAATTTGCTTACAGGGGGAGTACTTATCAGTATATCTACTTGGATAGATATCTTGCAACAGAACTTAACAAAATGCTAATTGTTACTCCCTGTGTAAACAAATATAAGACCTTTTAGAACACATAGTGATCCAAAAGCTCTTATATTTCTCTATAGAGGGAGTACATATTACATGTTACAAATTAAGCTCCCAACCTAAAATTGTTAAATATTACATGGTTACAAATTAAGCTCCTAATAGACCTTATGATATTTATTAGGGGAGTGCTTGGGACTCATTTGTGCAGTTCTTTCCTAATACAATTTTGCTACTCACTAAATCAGTTAATTGTTTTAATTGGGAACCAATGAGTGATCAGTACTTACTTATATATCTTCTTTGTCAAATGTGCAATATTGAAATATATATTACGAACAAAAGGAGGCACCAAAGCGTCGCTCTCCATTAGATCTAACATTTCCGTGCTTTAGCCACTTCTATCCCTCCATGTATGAGTATCAATTGAAGATCTGAATGCTCACTTCTAATAGATAGTTTGACAGCTTGGACATATGCTTTAACCACTTCTATCCTTCCATAAGATGCTTTGACATGTGCTATCGAAAGGATTTTTTAATGAAAACTGCAGAAACCCATACATAGTTCACATATATAAATAGAAAATAAAAATTAACCTCTCTTCTTAGCACTACATAATTCACTCATATTGTGCATGCAAAGGCTACATATTCAGTTTGGGTATAGTTAAAACATCTTCCGAGGGCTTTATTGTGCTTTCCTAGATTGATTCGTTTCTAGGAGATTATGTTATTGTTCAGAAACATTACTCCATGCAATTTTTTTCTTCAGCTCCCTTATATTGTTCAGAACCACTGATCCATACTCAAACCAAATTGAGAGATAACCGGTTTAGTGAGGCAAATAGATTCATGTTTCTTGTGGGCAAAGCAGTATGTTCTATTAAATGAACAACAGGTGAAATTCAAGGTTTGTTAGATTTCAACTATGGAAAACAACGTATGGAATTGGTCGACTTACCTGGACGCTTGGAGAGAGGCAATGATGCAAAGATGATTTCCAGAGAGCCATGGCGTAGTGATGTGGCAGACGTCATTTCGTACCTCGTTGGGTGACTGGCGTAATGATGATGATTTTCTGGAGAGCCATCAGCATAGCAAAGAGACATAGGTCAGCGCAGACCTGGCCGTGTGACCTGGTTGCATTCTAAAAAGAGATTATGAATAGTGACATATGTAAAGAGGCCAAACTAACCAAGTCTATGTGTGTGTGACCTGGCTACATTCTATTGCAATCACATATTCAAAGAATTAATCTTCTCATTCCATCTTCCAATCCGACTTAATTGTCTTAAAAATATACATGTTACCAGGCCAAGGTACCTAATATTTGGCTCATGTACTGAATAAACTTTTGCCCAGAAGTGCCACATATTAGTACATCATCACTTCTTCAGCATTTGGGTGCATAACCTGTAATTAGAAAATGAATGTATGATAGACTAATTTCAAGATATTATCAGTCTTCTCTTTACGTTCTATTAGGCGAGCATGATGGAAAATCTGAGCAAGCTATTTCAATGTGTCGAAGACCTGTAACAGAGCACAGAGGGATTGATCTTCTGACCATGAGCTATGGAATCTATGACATCAACTGTAGATATGGCAGTCTGAATAATTTCTGAAGGGTATGTCCTTACACTGAAATTGATAGAAGTTCATGTATGAGATTAACATAACAATATCAAAATCTAGGTAGGCTGAAATCTTCTCCATATTTGAACCAAACTAAGACTTGCGGGGAATGTCTAGGTGTTCCTCAGGTTTCCCAGAAAAGTAAAAAAATGTGCCCAAGTACATTGAGTGATACTGCAGTTTTTAGAACCTTAAAGATGCAAAAAAAAATCAGAACAATTTTCTTCATAATAGATAAGCATTAGCACAAATACCACTCAATCCTAGTAGATTAAACAGGAAAATATCCATTGACAATGATTTATGAGAAGTGCAAAAGAGCATATTTTTATTGCTATTTGTGAGCACAAGTTTTTCAGGGAGAGTTTGATGCTACCTCACTTGTGAATTGCATAGTTCTATATTTCTTGTCAATACTAGAGTTCCCTCAAAAACTTGCGAGTGATTTTCTCAAGTATCATGGACAATGAAAAAAAAGTTTGTTAGAAAAGGAATAATTGTGCATTAACATCTAATTGTAGTTTGAATGCATATCAATGTCAGAGATGAACTGAAGATGACAAGAAAGAAAAAACAACTAACTTTTAAATGATGCTTAAATTGAGATGATGTGGAAAACCATTTCTTGCTTCGATTCCATCAACAACTGATGTGTGCAAACTTTTGAGAGATGTGTTAACTGGTAGACATGTTGAGCTATTTAACTCCAACCTGAATAATATGACAACGTGATTGGCAGGAAAAACAGGAGCGAGATGATGTGGAAAACCATCTCTTGCATCAATTCCATCAGCAACCAATTTGTGCAAACTTCTGATTTCCTGGTCATGTCAGAAGAGTTTACCACAATGTAATGCATAATAAGATGTCAAAATATATCATCATTAGATAAGGGAACAACAACAATATATACAAGGGCATTCTAGCATACTGATACTGCTATGTGGTGATCTCCGAATGTTGGTGCACTTATGTTGGGAGCCGTATCTTGTGACCTCCGCACCTTGATGTTGGGCCTATGACATGTGGGCCCTGGTCCACATGTTAGTGGGCCCAACATCAGGATGCGGTACGTTAGAGGATCCGGCTCCCAACATAAGGGCACGTCAGCGGAGCCGCGTCCTTATGTCGTGTTGCCCCAAAAGTCGTAACATCACATGTACTCAAGTATCATAGTATTTCTACTAGTGCTAAAAGCAAATGTATATATGAATCAAGATTCGACTTTTATTTTGGACAACAATTATTTATTAAGATTAATCTATGAATTTTGTGCATATATTGTTGGCATAAATTGACGCATGGTTTCGTGGCTGCTTCCGACAATAGAATCGTCAAAATTTTGAGCACAAACATAACGTGCACACCTCATTCGACAGCTTGCAGTACACTTCAACTACATCCAGGAGATAGCCAAGGCATTCCTACAATGTGTCATCATTGAGCAGGCAGGCAGCTTTGAAGATGGCCCCTTCCTTGAATGCAGAGTCCTCCTTGAAGAAGAGCACGGGACCTCCCGGAGGCAAGCGACAAGACCGGATGAGAACAACTCATGTACCATCATCGGAGGTGGTGAATTCGGCGCTAGCATGGAGGTAGATATCGAAGAAGTGCGTGAAGGGATCGGCAATGGCGGCGAGGTTGGATGCAAAATCATCATGAGAGACCTAGCAAGGGTGGAAGGGTAGGAGAGGCGCCGTCGGGGAGCGAGGTTGGCGAGGAAAACTAGAGCAGTACGAGCTGGAAGGAGGCGGTGGAGACGATGTGAAGGGATGTGCTCGAGGCCATGGTGGCGTGGGATTGCTTCAGGTAGGAGGAGGCGTGAATGTTGGGGATGGGAGGAATATGGAGATGTGGAGTTAGGGAAGGAAAGCCAGCCGAAGAGAATGGAGCGCTATTGTTATGTGGTCCACCTACCATCTCAGCACTCGCGCTAAAACAGGGAGCAAATGAGAAGAACAAAATGACTACAGTGATTGCACAACATATGGTATTTCGAGTAATGTAATTTTTATGATGTATGGAAATATTAATTAATGTGATTGATAGACTTATGGTAAGATTAATTAATTTAGATTAGGTTTTAAAGATTGATCGTGATCGATTCTTTCCGATAAAGACATTACTAAATAATTTGCACCCGCATGGAAAGTTCTGATATGTTTAGATTTTTTTCGTTGTCTGAGAAGTGAGGCAAAAATAAACCAGTGGGAGGGGGTGGGAGGTGGGAAGAAAATAAAATCGGAGTACCAAAATAAAACCGGAGTACCAGAGTACCAACTGCTCCATTAGGAGTAGAGATACACAATATTGAATGCCATCTCCTTAGTTGACACATCATATATGCGATTGCCCTCTACTCACTTGCTTAGTATATAAATCATATATTTGAATTATATCATGCCATGATGTTTACATAGATAGCATGTATCTGAATTATGGCATGCCAACCCATGTTCTAAAGACAAAATATAGTTATATCATCTCATCATGTTTACATAGTCATCATATTTTGAATTATGTCATTCTATCCGTGAATTATATCATGCCATCATGTTTCCATCAACGGCATGTTTGTGAATTATGGCATGCCAACCACTTTAATAGACACATCGTATAGTTATATCATGTCATCATGTTTACATAGTCATCATATTTTGAAGTATGTCATTATATCATGTTTAGTTAGCCAACATACATGTGAAATTGTGTCATGCTATCATGTTTAATTAGCCATCATATATGTGAAATTATGTCATGCTATTCTGTTTGGTTAGACAACATAAATGTGAATTATTTCATGCCCTGTTTTCTTCCCTACTATTCATTGCACCTGTCTATCTTACAATGTTTGTACATTCAATTACTTTTCTTGTTTATCAGCCATTTGAATTGGAGGGGGTGATGGCAATATCTGTGGCAGTAAAAACACGGTCTTCACAAAAGATCGTGCTACATGCCGATGTAGATAGAACCACGGTTGTACTTGCCCAAGAACCAGCCCCACCACACATAACCCAGACTCACGCAGATTGTACCCCTACCCAGTTGGACAGAGAACCAGCTACACCCCTTCTAACCCCAACCCCAGCAGATACTAACCCAGTTCCAGTTGACACAACACCGTCTCCACCACAGAGCACCCAAACACGAGCAGTTAGTAAGGCAACTGCAGTGCCCAAAGCACGAGGACCACCACTCTGAACCCCAAGTCAATGCTTAAAGCAGCAGAAGAATTGTTCTCAGGTCAGGTTCTGTAGCTATGGTTCATACTCCTTTGCTCTTGCATCACTGTATTTACGTACCAACTAATTTCAAATTTGAAGGATGCAATTGAAACTCCAATGGTGTAACAGGTATGTTTTAAACCTGTTTCTTTAACGTGTTTCCTGTTGTAACTTGCTCTATGTTGATTTCAGTTGCAATTGAATAAACAGTTATGTTCTCATGCCAAGCACATTACAAGTGTTGTTATTGTTGTGTAGTTTCCCACACTTATATTCTGTCTATGCCGCTTTGTCAATAGATATTATTTGAACTGTCTCTATCTTGATTTGGCAACATAAACTAGAATGATATAGACCATACAGTGACCATACTACATAGATATATGTTTGTTTCATGTTGTTATCCTATCCACCTTACTACTGAATTGGTTTAACCAAATGAGTTTCATATACAACATGGTAAACCTGTGATGTGTCTGTTTGTTTCTCTTTTAGAATGCGGATAAAATATTGGAGAAGAGTACCCCATTATGAAATGGTAAAGGAAGTAATGTAGATAAGGTTCAAGATAGTGAGACATCCCTATTGGTCTCCAAGAAAGCTGATAAAAATTATATTGAAGACACTGAGACAACCCCAAAGTCATGTCTTGATGTAGTGATTGAGTTACTGGCTACTACTGCTGGCACCAGCTCTTCGAAATCGTTGCCTGAATCAGTTCAGCTTCTTGAGTCTCAACTTCAAGTTGAAAGATATTGATCAGATGTTCTGCGATAGGAAGCCGAAGGACTGAGGAAGTCCCTGCATAATTCAGATGCATACTTTCTAGTGCAATAGCAAGCGTTGGAGGATTTAAGTGCCAAACAAGAGAAAGTTAATAAGCTTGCTAAGCATCTTGCCAGCATTATGGGTACCCAGTATATTGTTTCTTGAGATCTTCTGAAGTGGTTTCAGTTCTGGACTTGTTTTGCTGCGGCGTTTATTTGCACTGGTCGCCAACTTTGACAACCAGTGTATGTGATATGCTGCTTTGTTCCCTATATTTGCACTCGTGGCAAACTTTGATGCCCAGTGGATGTAATATGTGTAATAGTCATGATAGCCTAGCGTAAGTTTCTTGCTTATTTATTTCCTTGTTGTCTTGTTTATTTGTTTGCTTGTATTCAGTGCGGTTTTTTCTGTGGTTTGCTAGTGGCCGCAATAACCTATTTTTTAAAACTAGGCCACAATAACCATGGGCTACATATTTACTGTAGTTACCCTGGGCCTCCTACAGGCCATAGAAACAATGGGCCTTCTAAGGGTCGTAGAAACAATGGGCCTTCTATGGGTCATATCATCAATGGGCCTTCTACGGGACGTATGATCGATTGGCCAAACATGGGCCAATAACAGGCCGCATTATGGGTCGTAAACAGGCTAGAGTTGAAATTTTCCGTTCATTGGCTGACCATAACGGGTCGTTGTTAATCGGCCTTATTTGATGACGCTATGAAAATGGCCCAACGGATTAACGGGCCACAAATGGACCGACTATAACCATGGGCTGAATTTGGCCCACAAGTAGAAAAGGACAGTAACGGGCCGTAAGTAACTAAATGTTGGAAATTAGTCCAAGAATAAATGGGCCCTAAGAATAGGGTGGGCATAAAAACCGAGAACCAAAGACCGGAGCCGAAAAACTGAGACCGAAGCCGAAAAAACCAAGGACCGAAGCTTCGGTGTTTCGTTTGGTTAGAGAACGTGAGAAACCGATCGTACTTCGGTGAAATCGGTCATTGGACTCTATGCACCAAATCTCCCGAATTAACTGTATTTTATTAAGGCCCAGTAAACTCAGCCCAATAGTCATCCACGTTATTACTACTACTAGACAGTCTAATGGCCCATCATCTACACAAGGCTTTTTCCAAGCCTTTTCTCGGCACAAGCAGACACAGACACGCAGCCTCCATACCTTATCTATAATATGTCCCGGGCTTGGTGCTTGACAAACGTACATCGCGCCGCGCCGCCGCCTCCCTTTTCCTACCTTGGCAATCCCTTCTAGTGGCGGTCGTCTGCACTTCTGCGCCCATGGGTCATGTGCGGTGGCAGCCCCCATGGCCCCTGCTATAGTGGCGGCCGGCGGCCCCCTCACGCCAGTGGTGTCCGACGGCTCCCATGTCTTCCCCATGGCAATGGAGGACAATGTCCATGGCTTGCACGCAGTCGAGGCCAATACTTTCCTCTTACCATCCACCTGCAGCATGTTTCTTCTCCAATATTTGTCTCCCGATTTCTTTCTTTTTAGCCAAAATCGGGTCTTTGTATTTATAACCAAGGACCGGCCCGATTTCTCGGTCAACCGAAGTCTCGGTCATTGTTTTTCTGGATGACTAATCGGTCAAGAGAATCACAAAACCGAATTTCAAAAGGAGCCGAAACACCGAACCGATCGGTTCGGTCTAACCGCATTATGGGTCATGAACAGGCTAAAGTTGGAATCGCCCTGTCAGGACCCCGACTCGATGTCACATCGATCTAGCCAGTAACACTTCATATCACTTTGCGGCCTCACGCACGGTGTTCCCACGGGTGTCGCCTTACCTTTGCCCGGGACCGTTTGCGCCTTTTGGCTCACGTATATGATAGTGTCGCTAGCATCCATATGATAAAGAGCCCGGGCTGACATGACTAGTCGTAAACCCAAAGTGGCACAGACTTACAGGGACAGGCATCCATGACCCAGCTTCAAACGTGTCGGTCATCAGCAAGTGGGTCCGGGCTGTAGCACTGGGCTAGCAGGACTCCGGTAAACCGGGCTGTAGCGGGCTAACAGGACTCCGGTACTCAAAGCGTGACATTTCCCCGAAGGGACAGACACAGGAACGAAGAAGGACACATGCCGGCCAGCCTAAGTGTTCCGGAGCAGTAGCAAGCTACCATGGCTCGATGGAAACACTAGGAGACATTTCTCCGTAAGAGAGGCTACTAAAGATAAACAACTAGATGGTCAGATCCCACACATACCAAGCATTTCAATAACATACACACAATATGCTCGATATGTGCAAATACAACATGGCATCACAACATGACTCTATGACTCAAGTAATCTATTCAATAGGCTCCGAGGAGCGAGATATTACAAACATGGGTCTCATGACCCAACATTCAGAGCATACAAATCAAGCACAAGCGGAAGCTATCATGTCTGAGTACAGACATCTATAAATGAAAAAGGCTGAGAAGCCTGACTATCTACCAAATCCTGCCGAGGCACAAGATCGTAGCTGAGGTAACAAGCTAAACGTCGAAGACCACGCGGAAATACTAGTGAGACTGAAGTCTCTCTGCAAAAACACAAAATAGGCAAACGTGAGTACAAATGTACCCAGCAAGACTTACATCAGAACTATCTACATATGCATCATTATCAACAAAGGGATGGTGGGGTTTAACTGCAGCAAGCCAGCTTTGACTCGGTGGCTATCCTGAACTACGACTGCGAGTAACTTTTTTGAGGTGGCGCACACGAGTCCACATATTCACCATATCAATACACCACTATGGATCCGCTCACGTCTCCCTACGAGAACGCCATCCATAGCACTCACGCTTATCTTGCGTATTTTAGAGTATCCACTTTCACTTGTCTATGAACTGATATAAGCAACCCAGAAGTCCTTTTCCGTGGACACGGCTATTCGAATAGATTAGATTAACCCTGCAGGGGTGTACTTCTTCACACACGCTCTCACCACTTACCGCCGTTTACACGACATGTACTCGGCAACCTTCAAGCGGAAGCCCAACGTGGGTGTCGGCCACGGCCTGCCTAAACACTCAAGTCTCTAGTCCAGGTTTATCGCCTATTCGGGTTCCATCCATGAGGAGATCCGGCCGGAGTTTCGCTCACAGCCCCAAACGATGTGTACAGGGTTCCGTGACACCAAACGGGTGCCCGGTTTACCCGGCCACGTGCCTACCGCATCACAGCCCACCCCTACGGTCAGCGCTGTCCACGGCCTCCAGCATACTACAAACACCAGAAACTACTTGCAACTCCTGGACAGAGGACAAGGGTGATTAAGAAGCCGAGAGGGTCCATTGGTTTCGGGCCCAATGCGTGGTAGTAGCTGAATCATGGATCACAAACACAGAACTCAGTTCCTGAGGACGGCTGCAATGAGACAACCCACCATGTACTCCTACATGGCCTCTCACCGCTACCTTTACCAAATCGTGTTCACACACTTAGCTCACACACAGTAGGACATGTTCACACACCTCTGATTCATCCCCGATGAATCAGACCTGACTAAACTCTAAGCAGTAGCAGGCATGACAAACAAACATGAATGAGTAGGCACAACAGGGCTCAAACAACTCCTACTCATGCTAGTGGGTTTCATCTATTTACTGTGGAATGACAGGTCATGTAAAGGATAAAGGGGTTCAGCTACCGCAGCAAGTAACAGATGAATCGATGTTGTCCTAATGCAGTAAAAGAGAGCAGGAGCGAGAGAGTGGGATTTTATCGGAATGAACAAGGGGGGTTTTGCTTGCCTGGCACTTCTGAAGATAACATTGAGTCTTCATCAGTGTCAACGATCACATCATCGGTATCACGTCTATCGAGAGGGGACAAATACCGGCAACAAAGAAGAAATACAATCAATGCAATGCACAATATGATGCATGCTATGACATGGCAATATGAATGTGTTTTGGGCTAATGCGACTAGCAACAGATTAAATGAAGTTGGTTTGAATACAAGATTCAAATTCAAACTCCATATGTGATTATTTAAATGTCATTCACTTCATTTGCTCTAAACAGTAGTGATAAGTTGTTCTAACATGCATGAAAATGGTACAGATGGATTCCTTGAATTTTTCTGATAATTTTTCATATATAAATTATTTAATTTGGAGTTACGGTTAATTTTCTATGAATTATTGAAGTTTAGGGCATTTTCTGATATTTCCTGAATATTTAAAATTAGAATAATTCCAGAAAATGAATTATGGCGTCAGCACCACGTCACTGTGACGTCAGCAGTCAACTGGGCTGGCTCGGGTCAAACCTGACATGTGGGGGCCACACGTCAGTGACACAGTGCTGCCTCGAGTCACAGACATGTGGGGCCGGTCAAAGGCCACGTCAGCGAGGTCAACGCCGACGCGTGGGGCCACTGCAATTAGATTAAACTTAATCTATTTTAGTTAGCCGGTTAGTTAGGCCGTGGGGCCCGGCTGTCAGTGGCTCTGGGGAGTTAGTTAGTGGGGTCATTAGCGCTAATGACGATGCCACGTCAGATACGCCGGCGATGAGTCGCCGGTGACCACAGAACACGGCGGGGCACGCCGGACTTGCGCTAGAGGCGTCAGTTTGGCGCGCTGAGGGCACCAGGGGATGGCCCTTGCTCCCGCGCATCCAGAGGACCGAGTGGGAGGTCGTGGGGTCGACGGAGCTCGTCGGAACGGAGCTCGCGGCGGCGCCGGAGTTCGGTGAGTGCGGGGCTGGCGCTGTGGTGCACGGGAGGGCGAGTTAGGATAGGCGTTAGACTCCTGGTGGCTTCCTGAGTGCGGTGACACGCTCCAAGATGAGCTCAAGCGGCTGTAGTGACGGCGGTGACGAGGTCAGCGGCGGCCGGAGTTCGGCCGCGGCGGAGCTATGGCCTAGAGCTCGCAAACGCGAGGGGAGAGAGAGGGGTTCTGCACGGAGGCTCACCGCGGAGCTGTAGGGAGGGTTAGTGGGCTCGGGGGCGGCCGGAGTGCAGCGAATCGACGGCGACGACCTCCGGTGGCCGAGGAGGGGAACGGCGACGTGGGCGGCGATGCAGGGCGTCCGGGGCCTCGTGGCTTGGTGGAGAGGAAGAGGGGGTCGAGGCGGAGCCTCTGGGCTAGTCGGGGGAGCGAGGGAGGCCCGGCGGCCATGGCTACGGCGAGCGGCGCTCTCAGGTGCGTTCGGTGACGAGAGGGAGGGAGAACAGAGGAGGAGGAGGGGGTCCAGAGAGAGAGAGGCGGTCGAGGGGGGTCGAGGCCGTCTCCGTGGCGTCGCGAGGGGGTCGGGGAGGCTGCCACGGCGAAGCAGGAGGTGGCCGGCGTCGGCGCGCGTGCGTCCAGCACGCAGCTGCTTCGTGCGCTGGCACGGGAAGAAGACAGGAGAAGGGGGCCAGGTGGGCTGGGCCGCTGGGGGAGCTGGGCCGAGCTGGGCCGAGCAGGTAAGCAGGTAAGTGGCCCAGGTGGCCTCTCTCCCCTTTTTTTCTATTTTGTTTCTCTTTTCTATTTCTGTAGTTTTGTTTCTGATTTAGTTTATAGCCCAAATCATTTTAATAAATCCTGCAAATAATTGTGGCCATTAAAAGAATTATTACAGAGGCCCTTAACTATTTTCAGAATTGTTGGAGCATTTAAAAATATTAATAGTATTTAAATGCCCCAATTCAAATACAATATGGATTATTCAAAAATCCATAATGGCCCAAAAATATTGGCATCATTTTTGGTAGAGGTTTTTCACCTTTGTCAAAAATCATGAACATTTTTGAAAGCCATTTGGACTTACTTGAAAGTATTTTAGGTGAACCTAGTGAATTCCTTTAATGCTAGGGTTTGAGCAATCCCCATTTCAAATTTCATAAAATTTAAACATGTTGCATGGATGCTAAAGCAAAAACAAACAAGGGCTGATCTGGGGCTGTGACAGCTCACCCCCACTAACAAAAATCTCGTCCCGAGATTCAAGCGTAGGGTAAGGTGAAGGGGAAACGCAAACTAGTATAATCTTCATGATCCAGGGTGCACTTCAAATGAACGTTGATTTGAACACCCTCATTGTCTTGTCGTCTTGCTCTGAGAACTTCAGCTAATCATGACAAGAAGAGGAAAGGAAAACTCTAGAACAATCGATCTTCGAGAAGACCGAACAACTTAGGATCAACTCATGGGATGAGATATAGCAACATCTCTTGAGCTGAGAGACGAAGCACAGATCCGAAGAAATGGAGTAAGACAAATGACGAGGGTTCGCTAAGTAGACAACAATTCCAGACTTAAGAATGTGGCGATCGGTTGTCAACGTAGCGAGGAGTTGGATTGCCATGATACCACAACGAGGCATCTTAGGGATGGTGACTCGTAGATATATCCCCTTAAGTGGCAAAAAGAATTACCTTTGATTCAAAGATCATTGAAACTCTTTATACCAGCCTAAGGCAATCACAAGCAATCGATTGGCGGGGTCGGTAGAATGGCATACTCGGACTTGGATGATGTGGATTACCTTGTTGAAGACAACGTAATGGATGAATTTGCTTATCACCGGAAATGGATGAGACCCATGGTAGAATGGCACATTGGTGGTGCAAGCTGGGAACAAAATGCAAATGCTAGAAATGATTCTGGTAACTGGGGAAGAACCCAACAATAGGGAGTGAATTCGCTGTTTGAAAAGATCATAGCATTGCCGAGGAAACTGAGAGCATCCCAATTAGTGTCGATGATAACACCTAGCGCTTGTGCGTGCTCTCAAGAACTTGAGCATTTCCATAATCATCAAGGTTTTATCAACATCCGTGTCAAGGGTGCTGACAACACAACATACTACCATGATGGCTAATGATGGATGATGCAGATGCAAAGGAAGATAACACCTTCTCAGATTTCACCTTAGCGAGGCCAAGGAAACAAAATCTGGATGATCGACCGAGAGACATTTAGCACTCCGCTTCTAATGTTCTCCTTGATGTGCTAGTGTATCCCATTCATTGAAATGGTTTGGTATCTAGAACATCAAGTAAAGGTCGGACTTCGGGAACACAAAGATCCATAGGGGCAACTAGGGAGTAAATCCTACGAAATCCCTATGGGGAGGTGGCCAATTCCATCAAATAAGATACTATAATAATAGGTCTACCGGATGGGTGTGTTGGCCACGACATCCACCTTACCGGTTATCGAGAGACCAATATTATAGTTCTTGGGAAATGTTCCAACCCATCATATCTGCCTAAGATTCAGATCTGGTTGGTGTCAGGATATTCCAAACTCATCGAGTCTAGGAAGAAAAATAAAAGTTTGCAACACAAATCGACGAGATGACGTTGCGAGATTCTCGGGAGACGAACTACGATAGCAAGCTCCAAAACATGAGCTGGTTCTGCTACAAACATGTGAACATGTTGTCCAAGACAAGCATGACCACAAAGTAGTCTTATAATAAAACACTACCGAATTCAGGAGGGGAACCATCATCGAGGATATCGAAGTCCTTGCATAAGGTATACTCTTAAGAAGGAACTTCTTCTCCTTGAACAATTCAATCAGTGGCTTGGTGTGCTAGGGACACATATAGATTGAAGGTTGCAAGTCTTCAAACCACAGAATTCTTCGCACGTGTGCATGACTGATTTGGAATGATTCCAAGAAAACAACATTGACTTTCTCGAATCCACGGCGGCAACTTGCATCAGATGCACATGAATTAAAGGAAGTCACTACCTTCATCCAAACATATGCTTCATGAGCTAGCATGAACAAATGCTTTCAAAAATTTCCAACACTAGCTTAATGTTCAACAAAATTATGGAGGAGATAAGGATGTTGTCAATGGGATCAACAACAATTCATCAGAATTTCCATATCACTGGACTTCCACCATCGTGTGAACACGGTGATAGCATTGGTCAGCCCCAAAGATATAATGGTGTATGCTCGAGGGATCAACCACGAGTAAGACAACATTACGAACATTGTTGGTTCTGACTTGATTTGACGATAGCCCACACTCAAATCAAAGGATTGATAAGACAATAGGTCCAGCAACTGATCACAGGGACCAATCGATGAAGATATCATCTTTCTTCAATACACACTACACAAGAATATCCCTTTGGAACGAACTAAGTCAGGCAAGCTTTTATCTTCCAACTCTCCAAGTCGTTGTCTAACTTAACCAACTAGCTCAGGGATATCCAACACAGATTCTTGGAGAAGGATGGTTCACAAAAAACCAACTTGATCACGAGCTCAACATAGCGGTCAGGTGACAACCTGGTAATACTTCTGAGAAGATATTCAGAGAATCACGAGCCACCGCTATGTTACTAAGCTCGAGAACAATCTTGCTTTTCAGGGCAAGACGATATGATCAATAGAGCAAGAATTTGAAATAATCCTAACTCATCGATCGAGGAGTGAACCAGGAGAATGGACTAGGTAGCACGATCAATCTTAGAATGATGATTCAATAACCAACACACTAAGAATAAAATTATTGTCCTTTAACTACCCAGCAACGAGGTTGCTAGGCGTATTGATTTCACACATCACAATTCATTTGTCGGTATTCCGGTTGCATCAACACGAAGACCGAGGAATGACTAATGACGGCAAGAAGTATCACTGTACCAGGAGTTCATAGGATGGGGTGCAATTCCTATAACAATCCCGATTTAAAGATGGTAATACTCCAAGGTAGAACAGAACGAAAGCTGGATTAGCAATTTGATCTGCGGAGCACAACTTCTCTGACCCAATCCTGGATATGGAAGAGGTACTGGAGTTTGTTTCTCCTAGTCATTCTGCGATAGAATGGCTTGACGGACCACAAGAGTAATAGGCATCGATAAACGAACGCACGCATACTCTTGGCTATCAATTGATAGACGAGGGTCAGAATGCAACTAAAGAGAGACAACTCAAGGAACATATGATTTTCTGAGTTGTGGATGCATGGTTTAGCATGTCGAACGAATTCCACATGTTTCTTCCGGATAACCCATGCAGAAAAGTAGAACTGGCAGAGTCACGATTTATGAATGGAGAACTCCTCAAGAATAATCCTGTTGTGATATTTCAGTTCAACGAGGAACTTCTGCCATAAGTAGTTCATGGTACCTGGAAGAAGAAGATACCACGGGCTTCAAGGACTATCGCAAAGGTTACTAATAACCTAAGGGAGCTAGCAATTACTATCGACATGAAGTAAGTAGAGTGAATCTCGGGTTCAAGAACCCAGGAATAGAATACCTACTACTAAGTAGCATCACGGAATGCTTTCGAGAATGATGGCCAGAATCCTCACACTGGGAGCACAAATCATGGCTAAATTACTAGATGATCCCCTAAGACACCTAGGGTCATAATACTAGCTCCAACATATATGTCAAGGCAATAAAGTACCTCAACTCACTGACTAGTGTGGCTAATCTGGCCCAAAGGAACATCAAAACGGGAAGAAAGGATTTGCAAATTGCATCAGATTGTATAGAAATCTGGGATGACTCGGACAGCATAACGGCTGTAAATGCTCAGAAAAGATTTGAGACATTCACAAAATGGTGGCATAACCACTCAGAAGCACGATATCAAGGTTTCGAGATCAACAATTAACATACGGAAGTAGTAGAAACTGAACTCAGGCTTAAATCCAACAATCTTATAAGTCTACGGATTAGTAACACGTGATCCTAATAGAAAGAAGAGATAGCCTAGTTCTTAATCCCCGTAGAAGAGAAGATGATGACACAGATCAGAAGGCCATGAGGTATAAGGAGTAAAAAGAGCCTTACGTTCCATCCCACAATCAATTCCCTTATATAACTAAGAATTTCTAGACTCAACTTCGACCAGTTTGGCTTGGTAATCCTACAGGCAGTCAAGCTCTGATACCAACGCTGTCAGGACCCCGACTCGATGTCACATCGATCTAGCCAGTAACACTTCATATCACTTTGCGGCCTCACGCACGGTGTTCCCACGGGTGTCGCCTTACCTTTGCCCGGGACCGTTTGCGCCTTTTGGCTCACGTATATGATAGTGTCGCTAGCATCCATATGATAAAGAGCCCGGGCTGACATGACTAGTCGTAAACCCAAAGTGGCACAGACTTACAGGGACAGGCATCCATGACCCAGCTTCGAACGTGTCGGTCATCAGCAAGTGGGTCCGGGCTGTAGCACTGGGCTAGCAGGACTCCGGTAAACCGGGCTGTAGCGGGCTAACAGGACTCCGGTACTCAAAGCGTGACATTTCCCCGAAGGGACAGACACAGGAACGAAGAAGGACACATGCCGGCCAGCCTAAGTGTTCCGGAGCAGTAGCAAGCTACCATGGCTCGGTGGAAACACTAGGAGACATTTCTCCGTAAGAGAGGCTACTAAAGATAAACAACTAGATGGTCAGATCCCACACATACCAAGCATTTCAATAACATACACACAATATGCTCGATATGTGCAAATACAACATGGCATCACAACATGACTCTATGACTCAAGTAATCTATTCAATAGGCTCCGAGGAGCGAGATATTACAAACATGGGTCTCATGACCCAACATTCAGAGCATACAAATCAAGCACAAGCGGAAGCTATCATGTCTGAGTACAGACATCTATAAATGAAAAAGGCTGAGAAGCCTGACTATCTACCAAATCCTGCCGAGGCACAAGATCGTAGCTGAGGTAACAAGCTAAACGTCGAAGACCACGCGGAAATACTAGTGAGTCTGAAGTCTCTCTGCAAAAACACAAAATAGGCAAACGTGAGTACAAATGTACCCAGCAAGACTTACATCAGAACTATCTACATATGCATCATTATCAACAAAGGGATGGTGGGGTTTAACTGCAGCAAGCCAGCTTTGACTCGGTGGCTATCCTGAACTACGACTGCGAGTAACTTTTTTGAGGTGGCGCACACGAGTCCACATATTCACCATATCAATACACCACTATGGATCCGCTCACGTCTCCCTACGAGAACGCCATCCATAGCACTCACGCTTATCTTGCGTATTTTAGAGTATCCACTTTCACTTGTCTATGAACTGATATAAGCAACCCAGAAGTCCTTTTCCGTGGACACGGCTATTCGAATAGATTAGATTAACCCTGCAGGGGTGTACTTCTTCACACACGCTCTCACCACTTACCGCCGTTTACACGACATGTACTCGGCAACCTTCAAGCGGAAGCCCAACGTGGGTGTCGGCCACGGCCTGCCTAAACACTCAAGTCTCTAGTCCAGGTTTATCGCCTATTCGGGTTCCATCCATGAGGAGATCCGGCCGGAGTTTCGCTCACAGACCCAAACGATGTGTACAGGGTTCCGTGACACCAAACGGGTGCCCGGTTTACCCGGCCACGTGCCTACCGCATCACAGCCCACCCCTACGGTCAGCGCTGTCCACGGCCTCCAGCATACTACAAACACCAGAAACTACTTGCAACTCCTGGACAGAGGACAAGGGTGATTAAGAAGCCGAGAGGGTCCATTGGTTTCGGGCCCAATGCGTGGTAGTAGCTGAATCATGGATCACAAACACAGAACTCAGTTCCTGAGGACGGCTGCAATGAGACAACCCACCATGTACTCCCACATGGCCTCTCACCGCTACCTTTACCAATTCGTGTTCACACACTTAGCTCACACACAGTAGGACATGTTCACACACCTCTGATTCATCCCCGATGAATCAGACCTGACTAAACTCTAAGCAGTAGCAGGCATGACAAACAAACATGAATGAGTAGGCACAACAGGGCTCAAACAACTCCTACTCATGCTAGTGGGTTTCATCTATTTACTGTGGAATGACAGGTCATGTAAAGGATAAAGGGGTTCAGCTACCGCAGCAAGTAACAGATGAATCGATGTTGTCCTAATGCAGTAAAAGAGAGCAGGAGCGAGAGAGTGGGATTTTATCGGAATGAACAAGGGGGGGTTTTGCTTGCCTGGCACTTCTGAAGATAACATTGAGTCTTCATCAGTGTCAACGATCACATCATCGGTATCACGTCTATCGAGAGGGGACAAATACCGGCAACAAAGAAGAAATACAATCAATGCAATGCACAATATGATGCATGCTATGACATGGCAATATGAATGTGTTTTGGGCTAATGCGACTAGCAACAGATTAAATGAAGTTGGTTTGAATACAAGATTCAAATTCAAACTCCATATGTGATTATTTAAATGTCATTCACTTCATTTGCTCTAAACAGTAGTGATAAGTTGATCTAACATGCATGAAAATGGTACAGATGGATTCCTTGAATTTTTCTGATAATTTTTCATATATAAATTATTTAATTTGGAGTTACGGTTAATTTTCTATGAATTATTGAAGTTTAGGGCATTTTCTGATATTTCCTGAATATTTAGAATTAGAATAATTCTACAAAATGAATTATGGCGTCAGCACCACGTCACTGTGACGTCAGCAGTCAACTGGGCTGGCTCGGGTCAAACCTGACATGTGGGGGCCACACGTCAGTGACACAGTGCTGGCTGGAGTCACAGACATGTGGGGCCGGTCAAAGGCCACGTCAGCGAGGTCAACGCCGACGCGTGGGGCCACTGCAATTAGATTAAACTTAATCTATTTTAGTTAGCCGGTTAGTTAGGCCGTGGGGCCTGGCTGTCAGTGGCTCTGGGGGGTTAGTTAGTGGGGTCATTAGCGCTAATGACGACGCCACGTCAGATACGCCGGCGATGAGTCGCCGGTGACCACAGAACACGGCGGGGCACGCCGGACTTGCGCTAGAGGCGTCAGTTTGGCGCGCTGAGGGCACCAGGGGATGGCCCTTGCTCCCGCGCATCCAGAGGACCGAGTGGGAGGTCGTGGGGTCGACGGAGCTCGTCGGAACGGAGCTCGCGGCGGCGCCGGAGTTCGGTGAGTGCGGGGCTGGCGCTGTGGTGCACGGGAGGGCGAGTTAGGATAGGCGTTAGACTCCTGGTGGCTTCCTGAGTGCGGTGACACGCTCCGAGACGAGCTCAAGCGGCTGTAGTGACGGCGGTGACGAGGTCAGCGGCGGCCGGAGTTCGGCCGCGGCGGAGCTATGGCCTAGAGCTCGCAAACGCGAGGGGAGAGAGAGGGGTTCTGCGCGGAGGCTCACCGCGGAGCTGTAGGGAGGGTTAGTGGGCTCGGGGGCGGCCGGAGTGCAGCGAATCGACGGCGACGACCTCCGGTGGCCGAGGAGGGGAACGGCGACGTGGGCGGCGATGCAGGGCGTCCGGGGCCTCGTGGCTTGGTGGAGAGGAAGAGGGGGTCGAGGCGGAGCCTCTGGGCTAGTCGGGGGAGCGAGGGAGGCCCGGCGGCCATGGCTACGGCGAGCGGCGCTCTCAGGTGCGTTCGGTGACGAGAGGGAGGGAGAACAGAGGAGGAGGAGGGGGTCCAGAGAGAGAGAGGCGGTCGAGGGGGGTCGAGGCCGTCTCCGTGGCGTCGCGAGGGGGTCGGGGAGGCTGCCACGGCGAAGCAGGAGGTGGCCGGCGTCGGCGCGTGTGCGTCCAGCACGCAGCTGCTTCGTGCGCTGGCACGGGAAGAAGACAGGAGAAGGGGGCCAGGTGGGCTGGGCCGCTGGGGGAGCTGGGCCGGGCAGGTAAGCAGGTAAGTGGCCCAGGTGGCCTCTCTCCCCTTTTTTTTCTATTTTGTTTCTCTTTTCTATTTCTGTAGTTTTGTTTCTGATTTAGTTTATAGCCCAAATCATTTTAATAAATCCTGCAAATAATTGTGGCCATTAAAAGAATTATTACAGAGGCCCTTAACTATTTTCAGAATTGTTGGAGCATTTAAAAATATTAATAGTATTTAAATGCCCCAATTCAAATACAATATGGATTATTCAAAAATCCATAATGGCCCAAAAATATTGGCATCATTTTTGGTAGAGGTTTTTCACCTTTGTCAAAAATCATGAACATTTTTGAAAGCCATTTGGACTTACTTGAAAGTATTTTAGGTGAACCTAGTGAATTCCTTTAATGCTAGGGTTTGAGCAATCCCCATTTCAAATTTCATAAAATTTAAACATGTTGCATGGATGCTAAAGCAAAAACAAACAAGGGCTGATCTGGGGCTGTGACACGCCCGTTCATGGGCCGACCATAACAGGCCATTGTTAATCGGCATGATTTGATGACGCTATGAAAATGGCCCAACGTATTAACGGGCCACAAACAGGCCAACTGTAACCACAGGCTGAATTTGGCCCACAAGCAGTAAAGGACAGTAATGGGCCTTAAGTAACTGAACGCTGGAAATGAGCCCAAGAATAAATGGGCCCTGAGAAGGCTGAAAGATAACATGCGCTGGAAATGGCCCAATGGAATAATGGGCCGTTAATGGGTATAAAGTGATACACTATTCTTTACGGGCCAGTTTCACCACGGGCCGTTGATGGGACAAGAGTTACAAAGGGCCTCATATGGGCCGAAAGACGTCATGGACCATACATGGGCCGGAAGTTAAAACGGGCTTGAATCATATTGGACGGCCTAGATGACGCTATTGGGCCTAATTCGGATAGGCTGTAATGGGCCCTGGGTTAGCATGATGTAAATGGGCTATATGCAAACAGGTCGTTAATAGGCTTTCCATGGGCCGGCCCGCTACCTTTTAACCAAGTCAAACATGCTGGCCTTTTCACATGAATGGTCCTCTGTTGGGCCATGACACATGTTGATGTATCATAGGTGCCTTCGGTCCAATGAGTGGATGACATCTGTCCCAACGGTGAGCTGACACGTGTTTTCTCCAGCCAATGATGATTTTACATCTGGAAAATCCCCGTTGGTTCGGGCTGTTAACAGGTTGTCGGATCCAAACCGGAACCTGATAGCTTAACGGCGACTCGTTACGGTGGATGCCACGTGTCTGTTACCCTTGACGAAAGCACTTCCATGATGCACCATTTATCGTCATGGAAGTGGATACGTCCGTGATGATAATTTTGGTAATGTCATGGAACACTTCTACGATAGCACAGGTATGACTATCTTGATTCTATCCTAAAATCGTCATGGATGTACATGCATGACAGAAGACATGACCTACTGTGACAAACATGTATCATCAAGGAAGTGTATTTTTTTGTAGTGCACCCTTCTTGTTTACTTCACGACCATCAGTTATCAGTATCTCCCATGCTAAACACATTAGTGACGGTTCCCAAGCGATAAAGTAAAGGTTATGACTTCGTAGGAGTTTTTATTTGATTATTTGTAAGCTCTTTTCTTTTTGCAATTCGGGGCTGGGAATCCCTATTACCGCCCCTTTCTCGTGCAATGACGAGTGAATAAACACTCATCATGAGATTAATCCGCTTAGCATGGAAGATACTGACTACCTCCTGTCGCTCTATGAACGATCCAGGCACATAAAAAGGATATTTATTTGAAGTTTTTAGAGGTGGCACATGCAAATTTACTTAGGACGGCAGGGTAATACCATATATAGGTAGGTATGGTGGACTCATCTGGAATAACTTGGGTTCAAGGTTTTTGATGCACAAGCAGAATTCCTGATTAGTACAAGCGAAGGCTAGCAAATAGGTTCAGAAGCGGCCAGCTAGAGAGCAACAACGGTCATGAACATGCATTATGCATAAGTAACATTGGATACTAGCATGAGTAGGATATGAACACCATGAACATAAATATCATCGAGGATATGTTGGTTTTGATTCAACTACATGCATGAACATGTGCCAAGTCAAGCCACTCGAACATTCAGAGGAGGATACCATCATCATACTACATCACAATCATTTTAATGCAATGTTGACATCTAAGATAAATCATTATCGACTCCTAGATCCTTATGCATGGCATGAGAAACTATAATCTCTAATTGTCATTGCAAACATGTTTGATCATAATAGGCTAAATCATGGATACTAGGTTAAACATATTTACAAAAACAGAACAAGTCGAGTTCACACCCGTTTCTCTCTGCCACAGCCAGTTCATCAGATATCGTCATTATTGCCTTTCACTTGCATGACCGAACGATATGAAAATAATAATAGTGCAAGAGTGTCGTGGACTAAGCTAGAATCTGCAAACATTTTATTCGAAAGGAGAAGACAAGGTAATATGGGCTCTCTGTTAGATCAACAATAATGCATATGAGAGCCACTCAAAATTTTCATCGTGGTCTTCTCCTAGGTATGACTCAAAAGAAAGAAAAAGAAATTCAGAGAAACACACTGAAATATTTTTGGAGTTTTTGTTTTTTTCTTAAACACGCAAATAAAAGGGGAGAAAAAAATGAGAAAAACTATTTACACGGGAAAGCTCCCAACAAGTAAAAGAAGAACAAGGAAATATTTTTAGGTTTTCTTTTTAGTACTACAGAAATTTAAACTAGAAAGAAAAATCAAAAGAAGCATGAAATATTTTTGGATTTTCTCAAAGTTTTCAAACACACCAGAAGAAAGCAAGAAAATAAATTTAGCATGGATAATACAATGAAAAAGTGTGAACACCGGCAACTGAAGTGAAACGTGTGAACATGAATGTAGTGTTGATGGAAATACGTACTCCCCCAAGCTTAGGCTTTTGGCCTCACTTGATCTAGGGCCACTCGAAGAAACCATGGGGTCCTATGTTGAAATGCTGAGGAGCTGGCACCTGAGGATCCTGTTGGGAAACGTAGCATGCAATTTCAAAAAAAAATCCTACGCTCACGCAAGATCTATCTAGGAGATGCATAGCAACGAGAGGGGGAGAGTGTGTCTATGTACCCTCCTAGACCAAAACGGAAGCGTTTGACAACGCGGTTGATGTAGTCGAACTTCTTCTAGCTCCGACCGATCAAGTACCGAGCGCATGGCACCTTCGAGTTCTGCACACATTCAGCTCGGCGACGTCCCTTGTCTTCTTGATCCAGCAAGACGTCGAGGTAGTAGATGAGTTCCATCATCACAACAGCATGGTGACGGTGATGGTGAAGTGATCCTCGCAGGGCTTCGCCTAAGCACTGCAAGAATATGACCGGGGGTGTAAACTATGGAGGGGGGGCACCGCACATGGCTAGGCAATTGTTTGTTACATGCTAGGCGCCGCCTCCTCATATATATAGGTGGGAGGGAGGGAGGAGAAGCCATAGGAGGCGCCCAAGTAGGAGGAATCCTACTTGGAGTCCATCCCAAGCCCCCCCCCCCCCCGCCATATATAACCGAGGTGGAAGGAAAGAGGGGGGAGGGAAAGAAGTAGGAATCCTAATCCACACTTTCCTTGCCCTCTCCTCTTTCCTTATCTTCCTCATAGGTATGGCCTCAATAGGGGCACACCGGGGATGGTGTGTTCCCTCACTTGGCCCATAAGGCCCATATCTTTGCCGGGGGTGCCCGAAACTCTTTTCCGGTGACCCGATAAGTACCCGGTACTCTCCAAAACACTTCCGGTGTCCGAATACCATCATCCTATATATATATATATATATCAATCTTTACCTCTCGGCCATTTTGAGACTCCTCATCATGTCCATGACCTCATCTGGGACACCGCACAACATTCGGTCACCAAATCACATAACTCATATAATACAAAATCGTCATCGAACGTTAAGCGTGCGGACCCTACGGGTTCGAGAACTATGTAGACATGACCGACACACCTCTCCAGTCAATAACCAATAGCGGAACCTGGATGCTCATATTGGCTCCTACATATTCTATGAAGATCTTTATCGGTCGAACTGTTATGACACCATACGTTATTCCTTTTGTCATCGGTTTGTTACTTGCCCGAGATTCGATCATCGGTATCTTCATACCTAGTTCAATCTTGTTACCGGCAAGTCTCTTTACTCGTTCTGTAATACATCATCCCACAACTAACTCATTAGTGACTTTGCTTCAAGGCTTCTTATGATGTGTATTACCAAGAAGGCCCAGAGATACCTCTCCGATACTCGGAGTGACAAATCCTAATCTCGATCTATGCCAACCCAACAAACACCTTCGGAGATACCTGTAGAGCATATTTATAATCACCCAATTACGTTGTGACATTTGATAGCACACAAAGTAGTCCTCCGATATCTGAGAGTTGCATAATCTCATAGTCGAAGGAATATGTATTTGACATGAAGAAAGCAATAGCAATAAAACTGAACGATCAATATGCTAAGCTAACGGATGGGTCTTGTCCATCACATCATTCTCCTAATGATGTGATCTCGTTCATCAAATGACAACATATGTGTATGGTTAGGAAACTTAACCATCTTTGATTAACGAGCTAGTCTAGTAGAGGCTTAGTAGGGACACGGTGTTTTGTTTATGTATCCACACATGTATCAAGTTTCCGGTTAATACAATTCTAGCATGAATTATAAACATTTATCATGATATAAGGAAATATAAAATAATAGCTTTATTATTGCCTCTAGGGCATATTCCCTTTAGATCTCACTGTTGAGGCTCCGCATGTGCTGCAGTTAGGTTGTTCCGGTAGGCGACGATGTCCTTAGGCAAAATCTTGTATCCGCCCCTGGCAATAGGATCAAAAAAGTAGGTGTAGGCAATGGGATAATATCACGAGTGTTCACACTAAAAACCAAATTATAAGGAATAGGAATGTTAGGGTAATCACCAACAATAAATTGGTGGTGTTCCATAGCCTGGTGATCTAAATAAACCTTAGGTAAAGGATAATCATGTTGGCGTATCTGAATGTTAAAGTGAGTCGCCAAGCGAGTAGCGTAAATACCACCATGTATTTTTCCCTTGGATTCGTTAATGTGGAGGCGACGTGCCACAATAGCTCCCCAGCTATAAGTGTTGTCGCAGTGAAGTGCGAAACGTAAAACAACAAAGTCTGGAGCACTGAGTGCACCTACTTTCTCTCTAGCAAGCAAACACATCGCAGTGAATAGAGCAAAATAATGCACGGCAAGAAAGTGTATGCTAGTGGGAGTGACACTCGACACCCCTCTCTCATCCCCCACGGTCAGAGTGCGGTAAAAGCCATCAAACTCAGCGGGCCTAGGCTCTACTAAACTCCCATCAGAAGGGATCATGCATATGTCACAAAATTCAGTAAGTGGTATCTGACGGGTTTCAGCATATAAATTAAACCCCACCGCAGGGGGATTATTCCTAGGAAGGAAATGAAAACTTTGCACAAAGGAATTTGTGAGGAGATGATATTGTTCACATTCAGCTGTGATGAAGTCGGTGAGGCTGGCATTAGCAGCATATTGTGTAAACTCTTGAAGGATTCCGACCCCTTCCATGAACGGGTTGTGCGGCCATTCGCATGGCCATATCTCCGCCATTCTCCGAGTATGAAGATCACTGTCAGATGACTCCGCAATGACTCCCTTGGAGTTATTCTTGGAAGCAAACTTCCTAGAGATACTCATATTTTTCCTATGAACAAACTTCTAGAAAAAAAATTAGTCCACAAAATTTTTCCAAACAAAACTCTACAAGATTGATAGCAACTACTCATAGGGATGCATAGAGGCCATATTAAGCATTCAAACTACTTAGAACTCTAAGAATTCAACATGCAAGCTCATCTACAGCAGCACCAAGAGTAGCTAATTATTAAAAATATAAACCACTAAAACAGAAACTAATTGGACAAATGGAGGGGTCACATACCAAGCAACAATCCCCCGAAACAGCTTCGAAAATAGAGCTTCGAGCAAAGAGATCGAAATCCGCGGGTTTGAGAGCAAGAACACGAGAGGGAGAGAGAGATAGAGAGAGAGAGAGAGAGCAATGGTGAATTTTTTCTGGAGGTAGGTGATGATGTGGTATGAAGAGATAAGTGATGGGGGCCACTTGGGGACCACAACCCACCAGGGCGCGACTGGGGGTCCTGGCGCACCCAAGTGGGTTGTGCCCACCTGGTGCACCTCCCACTGATGTTATTTGCACCAAAAATTCTTAAATATGCAGAAAAAATCGTATTAAATTTTCATGGCATTCTGAGAGCTTTTATTTTTTGGTCATTTTTTATTGCACGGAAAATTTAGAAAACAGACAAAACATGGCATTTTATTTTATTTAACTAATAAGAATAGAAAACAAAAGGTAGAGACAGAAGGTAGTTCTCACTAAATTCATCAACTTCATGCCTCTCAGAAATGATCCATTAATAAGGTTGATCAAGTCTTATTAACAACCACTTTCGATTAGCATGAAACCGAAGAACTTCCGTAAATCACTAAGTTACCTCAACGGGGATATGAACGTCCCCAACAATTAACATTTCATATTTCTTATTAACAATAGGTAGAGGTAGTTGAAAACTTCCAATAGTGATTGTCGAAGATTTTTCAATAACATTAATACCATTCACTTGGAATTGTTTCTTTGGAAAGTGAACCATATGCTCATTACCATTGGTATGAAAAGTGACCTTGCTTTTATTGCAATTAATGACAGCCCCTATAGTATTTAGAAAGGGTCTCCCAAGGATAATCGACATGTTGTCGTCCTCGGGCATCTCAAGTATAACAAAGTCAGTCAAAATAGTAACATTAGCAACAACAATGGGCACATCCTCAAAAATACTGATAGGTATGGCAGTTGATTTGTCAGCCATTTGCAAAGATATTTTAGTAGGTGTGAGTTTATTCAAATCAAGTCTTTTATATAAAGAGAAAGGCACAACACTAACACAAGCTCCTAAATCACATAAAGCAGTTTTCACATAATTTCTTTTGATGGAGCAAGGTATAGTTGGTATTCCCGGATCTCCAAGTTTTTTAGGTACTTCATCTTTAAAAATATAATTAGTAAGCATGGTGGAGATTTCAGCTTCTGGTATTTTTCTCTTATTGGTGATGATGTCTTTCATGTACTTTGCATAAGGAGGCATTTTCAAGATATTAGTCAAGCGAGTGTGCAAAAAGACTGGCCTCAGCATTTCAGCAAAGTGTTCAAATTCTACATCATCTTTATTTTTAGTTGACTTAGGTGGAAAGGGCATAGGTTTTTGAACCCATGGTTCTCTTTCCTTACCGTGTTTTCTAGCAATAAAGTCTCTTTTATCATATCTTTTATTCTTGGGTTGTGGGTTATCAAGATCAACTGCTGGTTCTATCTCAACAGCATTGTCTGGTTCTTTATCATTTTTTTGAGTATTTTCATGAACCTCATCATTATATTTTTCATTATCAGAAGGTGAGTGTTCATTACCAGGTTGAGTTTTAGCATCAGAGATAGAAACTTCATTATCATTATCATGAGGTTTTTCTACTTCAGGTTCACTAGAGGCATGCAAAGTCCTATCATTTTACTTCTTATTTTTCTTTTTAGAAGGACTAGTTGCATCAGTGTTGACCCTTTGAGAGTCTTGTTCAATTCTCTTTGGGTGTCCCTCGGGATAAAGTGGTTCCTGAGTCACCTTACCTCCTCTAGTGGCTACTCTAACAGCAAAATCATTTATATTGTTGTTCATTTCATCTAACAACTCTCTTTGAGATTTAGCAACTTGTTCTAACTAGGTTTGAACCATAGAAGCATGCTTTCCCACACCTCTAACATCATTTGAAATTCTAAATAACAAGTCACTCAAGTGAGCAATCATATCAGAATTGTATTTCAATTGTTTCATAACATTTGCATTGAAGTGATCTTGCTTTCTAATGTAATTTTCAAACTCATAAAGGCATTGGCTAGGGTGCATGTTGTGAGGATTATCATTATCATTGAATTTCCTTACAGAACTTACCTCTACCACCTTAGGTGGTGGAGGTGTATCAACCCCATGTATTTCTTCAATATGAGGTAAAGTTTTGACATCCTCGGCATTAATACCTTTTTCCTTCATGGGTTTCTTTACCTCTTGCATATCTTCAGGACTGAGATATAAGATACCCTCTTCTTCGGAGTGGGTTTAAGCGGTGGTTGAGGAGGAGTCCAGTCATCATAATTTTTCAATGTGTTATTCAATAATTCTTCATCTTGCCCAATAGTTCATTCCCTGAAAACACAACCAGCACAACTATCTAGGAAGTCCCTAGAAGCATCGGTTAGTCCATTATAGAAGGTATCAAGTATTTCATTTTTCTTAAGAGGATTATCAGGCAAAGCATTAAGCAATTGGAGAAGCCTCCCCAAGCTTGTGGGAGACTCTCTTCTTCAACTTGCACAAAGTTAAATATTTCCTGTAAGGTAGCTTGTTTCTTATGAGCAGGAAAATGTTTTTCAGAGAAGTAATAAATCATATCCTGGAGACTATGCACACAACCAGGAGCAAGAGTATTGTACCAAGCTTTAGCATCACCCTTTAATAAGAACGGAAATAACTTGAGAATATAATAGTAGCGAATTTTCTCATCCTGAGCAAAAAGAGTGGCTATATCATTCAACTTAGTAAGATGTGCCACAACAGTTTCAGTTTCATAACCATGGAAAGGATCAGATTCAACCAAAGTAATTAATTTTGGGTCGACAGAGAATCCAAAATCCTTATCATCAACAAAAATAGGTGAAGTAGCAAACTGAGGATCACATTTAAATTTAGCATTCAAAGTCCTTTCTTTATACTTGCATAACAATTTTTCTAGATCATCCCTATCCTTACAAGCAAGAATGTCTCTAGTTGTCTCCTCATTCATAATATAACCTTCCAGTACCTTTGGAAATTCATATCTAGGAGGGCTAGTTCTAATAGGTGTTTCAAGATTTTCAGTTTCAAGCTCTTCATGAGTTTCAACAATTTCATCAGTTTCAGCATTCTCAATAGCTTAGTTCTAGCAATTTGTTTATCAAGAAAGTCACCAAGTGGCACATCATCATTAAGCAAGGTACTAGCATCATCATAAGCATTATCCATAGCAGAAGTAGCATCATCAATAACTTGCGACGTATCAGAATTAATAGCATGTGGTGGTGTTTGATACGTCTCCAATGTATCTATAATTTTTGATTGCTCCATGCTATATTATCTACTGTTTTGGACTATATTGGGCTTTATTTTCCACTTTTATATTATTTTTGGGACTAACCTATTAACCGGAGGCCCAGCCTAGAATTGCTGTTTTTTTTGCCTATTTCAGTGTTTCGAAGAAACGGAATATCAAATGGAGTCCAAACGGAATAAACCTTTCTGGAACGTGATTTTCTTCCCGAATATGACCCTGGAGACTTGGACCCTACGCCAAGGAAGCTTCGAGGTGGGCACGAGGTAGGGGGCGCGCCCTATACCCCCAGGCGCGCCCCCCACCCTCGTGGGCCCACCGAAGCTCCACCGACGTACTTCTTCCTCCTATATATACCTACGTACCCCCAAACAAACAGAGACGGAGCCCAAAACCTAATTCCACCGCCGCAACTTTCTGTATCCATGAGATCCCATCTTGGGGCCTGTTCTGGAGCTCCGCCGGAGAGGGTCGTCATCACGGAGGGCTTCTACATCATCATAGCCTCTCCGATGAAGTGTGAGTAGTTTACCTCAGACCTTCGGGTCCATAATTATTAGCTAGATGTCTTATTCTCTCTTTTTGGATCTCAATACAAAGTTCTCCCCCTCTCTTGTGGAGATCTATTCGATGTAATCTTCTTCTTTTTTGCGGTGTGTTTGTTGAGACCGATGAATTGTGGGTTTATGATCAAGTCTATCTATGAATAATATTTGAATCTTCTCTGAATTCTTTTATGTATGATTGGTTATCTTTGCAAGTCTCTTCGAATTATCAATTTGGTTTGGCCTACTAGATTGGTTTTTCTTGCCATGGGAGAAGTGCTTAGCTTTGGGTTCAATCTTGCGGTGTCCTTTCCCAGTGACAGAAGGGGCAGCAAGGCACATATTGCATCGTTGCCATATAGGATAACAAGATGGGGTTTATTTCATATTGCATGAATTTATCTCTCTACATCATGTCATCTTGCTTAAAGCGTTACTCTGTTTTTTAACTTAATACTCTAGGTGCATGCTAGATAGCGGTCGATGAGTGGAGTAATAGTAGTAGATGCAGAATCGTTTCGGTCTACTTGTCACGGACGTGATACCTATATACATGATCATGCCTAGAAATTCTCATAACTATGCTCAATTCTGTCAATTGCTCAACAGTAATTTGTTCACCCACCGTAGAATACTTATGCTCTTGAGAGAAGTCACTAGTGAAACCTATGGCCCCCGGGTCTATTCTCATCATATCAATCTCCATCACTTTAATCTTGTTTTGCTTTTTTACTTTGCCTTTTACTTTTCACTTTGCATCTTATACCAAAAATACCAAAAATATTATATGTATCAGATCTCACTCTCGTAAGTGACCGTGAAGGGATTGACAACCCCTAATTGCGTTGGTTGCGAGTAGCTATCGTTTTGTGCAGGTACGAGGGACTAGAGCGTGGCCTCCTACTGGATTGATACATTGGTTCTCAAAAACTGAGGGAAATACTTACGCTACTCTGCTGCATCATCCTTTCCTTTTCGGGGAAATCCAACGCAAGCTCAAGAGGTAGCAAGAAGAATTTCTGGCACCGTTGCCGGGGAGTCTACGCAAAAAGTCAACATACCAAGTACCCATCACAATCCCTATCTCTCGCATTACATTAGTTGCCATTTGCCTCTCGTTTTCCTCTCCCCCACTTCACCCTTGCCGTTTTATTCGCCCTCTCTTTCTCAATCTCCTTCTCCTTCTCTTTCTCCGTTTGCCTTGTTCTCGCTTGCCTTTTGTTTGCTCGTGTATTGGATTGCTTGTTTGTCGCGATGGCTCAAGATACTACCAAATTGTGTGACTTCACCAATACCAATAATAATGATTTCCTTAGCACTTCGATTGCTCCTCTTGCCAATACTGAATCTTGTGAAATCAATACTGCTTTGTTGAATCTTGTTATGAAAGATCAATTCGCCGGCCTTCCTAGTGAAGATGCCGCTACTCATCTGAATAGCTTCGTTGATTTATGTGATATGCAAAAGAAAAAAGATGTCGATAATGATGTCATTAAATTGAAGCTATTTCCTTTTTCGCTTAGAGATCATGCTAAAGGTTGGTTTTCGTCTTTGCCTAAAAATAGTATTGATTCTTGGAACAAGTGCAAAGATGCTTTTATCTCTAAGTATTTCCCTCCCGCTAAGATCATCTCTCTTAGAAATGATATTATGAACTTTAAGAAACTTGATCATGAACATGTTGCACAAGCTTGGGAGAGAATGAAATTAATGATACGTAATTGCCCTACTCATGGTTTGAATTTGTGGATGATTATACAAAAAATTTATGCCGGATTGAATTTTGCTTCTAGAAATCTTTTAGATTCGGCCGCGGGAGGCACTTTTATGGAAATCACTTTAGGAGATGCTACTAAACTCCTAGATAATATTATGGTTAATTATTCTCAATGGCATACTGAAAGATCATTTAATAAAAAAGTGCATGCGATAGAAGAAATCAATGTTTTAAGTGGAAAGATGGATGAACTTATGAAATTATTTGCTACTAAGAGTGTTTCTTCTAATCCTAATGATATGCCTTTGTCTACTTTGATTGAGAATAACAATGAATCTATGGATGTGAATTTTGTTGGTAGGAATAATTTTGGTAACAACGCTTATAGAGGGAATTTTAATCCTAGGCCATATCCTAGTAATCCTTCTAATAATTATGGGAATTCCTACAACAACTCTTATGAAAATTATAATAAGATGCCCTCTGAATTTGAGAATAGTGTTAAAGAGTTTATGAATTCACAAAAGAACTTTAATGCTTTGCTTGAAGAGAAATTGCTTAAAGTTGATGATTTGACTAGGAACGTTGATAGAATTTCTCTTGAGGTTGATTCTTTAAAGCTTAGATATATTCCTCATAAGCATGATATCAATGAGTCTCTCAAAGCCATGAGAATTTCCATTGATGAGTGCAAGGAAAGAACCGCTAGGATGCGTGCTTCCAAAGATGCCTTTATTAAAGCGTGTTCTTCCAATTCCTATGAAAATCAAGATGAAGATCTAAAAGTTATTGATGTGTCTCCTATTAAATCTTTTTTTGCAATATGAATCTTGATGAAACTGAATATGATCTTCCTTTACCTATAAGGCGTTCTAAAAATTTGGAGTATTTAGATCTTTATGATGAAATTGATGAAAGTGGGATTGAAAGAAATAAAAATCTAGATGTTGCTAAACCCACTATATTGGATTTCAAAGAATTTAAATATGAAAGTTGCTCTTTAATTGATTGTATTTCCTTGTTGCAATCCGTGCTAAATTCTCCACATGCTTATAGTCAAAAGAAAGCCTTCACCGAACATATTGTTGATGCCTTGATGCAATCTTATGAAGAAAAACTTGAGTTGAAAGTTTCTATCCCTAGAAAACTCTATGATGAGTGGGAACCAACTATTAAAATTAAAATTAAATATCATGAGTTTTATGCTTTGTGTGATTTGGGTGCTAGTGTCTCCACTATCCCCAAAACTTTGTGTGATTTGCTAGATTTCCGCGATTTTGATGATTGCTCTTTAAACTTGCATCTTGCGGATTCTACTATTAAGAAACCTATGGGAAGGATTAATGATGTTCTTATTGTTGCAAATAGGAATTATGTGCCCGTAGATTTCATTGTTCTTGATATAGATTGCAATCCTTCTCGCCCTATTATTCTTGGTAGACCTTTCCTTAGAACGGTTGGTGCGATTATTGATATGAAGGAAGGGAATATTAGATTTCAATTTCCATTAAAAAAGGGCATGGAACACTTTCTAAGAAAGAAAATAAAATTGCCATATGAAACTATCATGAGAGTCACTTAAGGATTGCCTACCAAAGATGGCAATACCTAGATCTATCCTTGCTTTTATGCCTAGCTAGGGGCGTTAAACGATAGCGCTTGTTGGGAGGCAACCCAATTTTATTTTTAGTTTTTTGTGTTTTTCCTCTGTTAGGGAATAAATAACCCATCTACCTTCTGTTTGGATGTGATTTTTTGTTTTAATTAGTGTTTGTGCCAAGTTAGACCTATTGGATCTTCTTGGATGATAGTTATTTGATCTTGCTGTAATTTCCAGAAACTTTGCGTTCAGTGACCGAATTGTTAAAAATCACCAGAACGCGATAAAATACTGATTCTAATTGCAGCTGATCAATAAACAAATTTTCTAGGTCGTCCAATTTTGGTAGAAATTTTGGAGTTCCATAAGTTTGCGTTAGTTACAGATTACTACAGACTATTCTGTTTTTGATAGATTCTGTTTTTCGTGTGTTGTTTGCTTATTTTGATGAATCTATGGTTAGTAAAATAGTTTATAATCCATAGAGAAGTTGGAATACAGTAGGTTTAACACCAATATAAATAAATAATGAGTTCATTATAGTACCTTGAAGTGGTCTTTTGTTTTCTTTCTCTAACGGAGCTCACGAGATTTCTATTGAGTTTTGTGTTGTGAAGTTTTCAAGTTTTGGGTGAATTCTTGTGATGGATTATGGAACAAGGAGTGGCAAGAGCCTGAGCTTTGGGATGCCCATGGCACCCCCAAGATAATCCAAGGACACCAAAAAGTCAAAGCTTGGGGATGCCCCGGAAGGCATCCCCTCTTTCGTCCACTTCCATCGGTAGTTTACTTGGAGCTATATTTTTATTCACCAACATGATATGTGTTTTGCTTGGAGCGTCTTGTATTATTTGTGTATTTGGTTGTTAGTGTGCCAAAATCATCCTTGCTGTACACACCTTTTGAGAGAACCATACATGAATTAGAATTTGATAGAATACTCTATGTGCTTCACTTATATCTTTTGAGCTAAGTAGTTTTGCTCTATGTGCTTCACTTATATCTTTTGAGCGTTATAATTCTCCTCTATGTGCTTCACTTAGATCTTTTAGAGCACGGTGGTGGATTTGTTTTAAAGAAAATATTTATCTCTCATGCTTCACTTAAATTATTTTGAGAGTCTTAATAGCATGGTAATTTGCTTAATAATAACATGCTTGGTATTCAAGATTTGTGAAACTTTCTTTTGAGTGTGTTGAATACTAAGAAAAGATGGATGCTTGATAATTGTTTTGAGATATGGAGGTAGTAATATCAAAGTCATGCTAGTAGAGTAATTGTGAATTTGAGAAGTGCTTGAGTTAAAGTTTGCAAGTCCTGTAGCATGCACGTATGGTAAACGTTATGCAACAAATTTGAAACATGAGGTGTTATTTGATTGTCCTCCTTATGAGTGGCGGTCGGGGATGAGCGATGGTCTTTTCCTACCAATCTATCCCCCTAGGAGCATGCGCGTAATACTTTGGTTTTTGATGGCTTGTAGATTTTTGCAATAAGTATATGCGTTCTTTATGACTAATGTTGAGTCCATGGATTATACGCACTCTCACCCTTCCATCATTGCTAGCCTCTACGGTACCGTGCAATGCCCTTTCTCACATCGAGAGTTGGTGCAAACTTCGCCGGTGCATCCAAACCCCGTGATATGATACACTCTTTCACACATAAACCTCCTTATATCTTCCTCAAAACAGCCACCATACCTACCTATTATGGCATTTCCATAGCCATTCCGAGATATATTGCCATGCAACTTTCCACCATCCAGTTTATCATGACACATTCATCATTGTCATATTGCTTAGCATGATCATGTAGTTGACATAAGTATTTGTGGCAAAGCCACCGTTCATAATTTTTTTCATACTTGTCACTCTTGATTCATTGCATATCCCGGTACACCGCCGGAGGCATCCATATAGAGTCATACTTTGTTCTAGTATCAAGTTGTAATCATTGAGTTGTAAATAAATAGAAGTGTGATGATCATTATTCAATAGAGCATTGTCCCAAAAAAAGAGAAAGGCCAAAGAAGAAAAAGAAGGCCCAAAAAAAGAGAAAATGAATAAAAAGGGGCAATGCTACTATCCTTTTTTGTACACTTGTGCTTCAAAGTAGCACCATGTTCTTCATATAGAGAGTCTCTTGAGTTATCACTTTCATATACTAGTGGGAATTTTCATTGTAGAACTTGGCTTGTATATTCCAACAATGGGCCTCCTCAAGTGCCCTAGGTCTTCATGAGCAAGCAAGTTGGATGCACACCCACTTAGTTTCTTTTGTTGAGCTTTCATACATTTATAGCTCTAGTGCATCTGTTGCATGGCAATCCCTACTCCTTGCATTAACATCAATCGATGGGCATCTTCATAGCCCATTGATTAGCCTTGTTGATGTGAGACTTTCTCTTTTTTTTCTCCACATAACCCCCATCATTATATTCTATTCCACCCATAGTGCTATATCCATGGCTCACGCTCATGTATTGCGTGAAAGTTTATGAGTTTGAAATTATTAAGGTATGAAACAATTGCTTGGCTTGTCATCGGGGTTGTGCATGATGAGAGCATTCTTGTGTGACGAAAATGGAGCATGACTAAACTATATGATTTTGTAGGGATGAACTTTCTTTGGCCATGTTACTTTAAGAAAACATAATTGCTTTGTTGGTTTGCTTGAAGTATTATTATTCTCTATGTCAATATAAACTTTTGTCTTGAATCTTTCTAATCTGAATATTCATACCACAATTAAGAAGATTTTCATTGAAACTATGCCAAGTAGCACTCCGCATCAAAAATTCTCTTTTTATCATTTACCTACTCAAGGACGAGCAGGAATTAAGCTTGGGGATGCCTGATACGTCTCCAACGTATCTATAATTTTTGATTGCTCCATGCTATATTATCTACTGTTTTGGACTATATTGGGCTTTATTTTCCACTTTTATATTTTTTGGGACTAACCTATTAACCGGAGGCCCAGCCCAGAATTGTTGTTTTTCTGCCTATTTCAATGTTTCGAAGAAACGGAATATCAAACGGAGTCCACACGGAATAAACCTTTCTGGAACGTGATTTTCTTCCCTAATATGACCTAGGAGACTTGGACCCTACGCCAAGGAAGCTACAAGGTGGGAACGAGGTAGGGGGGCGCGCCCTATACCCCCAGGCGCGCCCCCCACCCTCGTGGGCCCACCAAAGCTCCACCGACGTACTTCTTCCTCCTATATATACCTACGTACCCCCAAACGAACAGAGACGGAGCCAAAAACCTAATTCCACCGCTGCAACTTTCTGTATCCACGAGATCCCATCTTGGGGCCTGTTCCGGAGCTCCGCCGGAGAGGGTCGTCATCACGGAGGGCTTCTACATCATCATAGCCTCTCCGATGAAGTGTGAGTAGTTTACCTCAGACCTTCGGGTCCATAGTTATTAGCTAGATGGCTCCTTCTCTCTTTTTGGATCTCAATACAAAGTTCTCCCCCTCTCTTGTGGAGATCTATTCGATGTAATATTCTTCTTTTTTGTGGTGTGTTTGTTGAGACCGATGAATTGTGGGTTAATGATCAAGTCTATCTATGAATAATATTTCAATTTTCTCTGAATTCTTTTATGTATGATTGGTTATCTTTGCAAGTCTCTTCAAATTATCAGTTTGGTTTGGCCTACTAGATTGGTTTTTCTTGCCATGGGAGAAGTGCTTAGCTTTGGGTTCGATCTTGCGGTGTCCTTTCCCAGTGACAGAAGAGGCAGCAAGGCACGTATTGCATTGTTGCCATCGAGGATAACAAGATGGGGTTTATTTCATATTGCATGAATTTATCTCTCTACATCATGTCATCTTGCTTAAAGCGTTACTCTGTTCTTTAACTTAATACTCTAGATGCATGCTGGATAGCGGTCGATGAGTGGAGTAATGGTAGTAGATGCAGAATCGTTTCGGTCTACTTGTCATGGACATGATGCCTATATACATGATCATGCCTAGATATTCTCATAACTATGCTCAATTCTATCAATTGCTCAACAGTAATTTGTTCACCCACTATAGAATACTTATGCTCTTGAGAGAAGACACTAGTGAAACCTATGGCCCCCGGGTCTATTCTCATCATATCAATCTCCATCACTTTAATCTTGCTTTTCTTTTTTACTTTGCCTTTTACTTTTCACTTTGCATCTATATACCAAAAATACCAAAAATATTATATCTATCAGATCTCACTCTCGTAAGTGACCGTGAAGGGATTGACAACCCCTAATCGCGTTGGTTGCGAGTAGCTATCGTTTTGTGCAGGTACGAGGGACTTGAGCGTGGCCTCCTATTGGATTGATACCTTGGTTCTCAAAAACTGAGGGAAATACTTACGCTACTCTGCTGCATCATCCTTTCCTCTCCGGGGAAATCCAACGCAAGCTCAAGAGGTAGCAGTGTTGCAAGTTTATTTATAACAGAAGGTGAATCAAGTGCGGTGCTAGATGGCAGTTCTTTACCTCCCCTCGTCTTAGAGGAAAAAATCTTAGTCTTAGCATCCTTTAGATTCTTCATAGTGATAAATTGATAATACTCCCAAGTGACTCAAAAAATATAGCTATGCTCCCCGGAAACGGCGCCGGAAAAAGGTCTTGACAACCCACAAGTATAGGGGATCGCAACAGTTTTCGAGGGTAGAGTATTCAACTCAAATTTATAGATTCAACATAAGGGGAGCCAAAGAATATTTGCAAGTATAAGCAGTTGAGTTGTCAATTCAACCACACCAGGAGATTAATTATCTGCAGCTAAGTGATCAGTAGCACAATGATATGATAGATTTGATAGTTGTGGTAGCAGCAACAGTAACGGTAACAGTGATAGCAATAGTTTGGTAGCAGTGACAATAGTAATAGCAGCAGTAGTAACTTAGCAAGATCAATATGTAGGAAAATCGCTGGCATTGGATCAGCGATTTTTTGGGTGATATTCATCATATAATAGTCATAAACTAGGGTGATACAGCACTAGCTCCAATTCATAAATATAATGTAGGAATGTATTCCGTAAATAGTCATACGTGCTTATGGAAAGAACTTGCATGACATCTTGATGACCCACAAGTGTAGGAGATCTATCGTAGCCTTTTTGATAAGTAAGAGTGTCGAACCCAACGAGGAGCAGAAGGAAATGATAAGCGGTTTTCAGCAAGGTTTTCTCTGCAAGCACTGAAATTATCGGTAACAGATAGTTTTGTGATAAGGTAATTTGTAATGGGTAACAAGTGATAAAAGTAAATAATGTGCAGCAAGATGGCCCAATCCTTTTTGTAGCAAAGGACAAGCCTGGACAAACTCTTATATAAAGGAAAGCACTCCCGAGGACACATGGGAATTATCGTCAACCTAGTTTTCATCATGTTCATATGATTCGCGTTTGGTACTTTGATAATTTGATATGTGGGTGGACCGGTGCTTGGGTACTGCCCTTCCTTGGACAAGCATCCCACTTATGATTAGCCCCTATTGCAAGCATCCGCAACTACAAAAGAAGTATTAAGGTAAACCTAACCATAGCATGAAACATATGGATCCAAATCAGCCCCTTACGAAGCAACTCATAAACTAGGGTTTAAGCTTCTGTCACTCTAGCAACCCATCATCTACTTATTACTTCCCAATGCTTTCCCCTAGGCCCAAACAATGGTGAAGTGTCATGTAGTCGACGTTCACATGACACCACTAGAGGAAAGACAACATACATCTCATAAAAATATCGAACGAATACCAAATTCACATGACTACTTATCGCAAGACTTCTCCCATGTCCTCAGGAACAAACGTAACTACTCACAAATCATATTCATGTTCATAATCAGAGGGGTATTAATATGCATAAAGGATCTGAACATATGATCTTCCACCGAATAAACCAACTAGCATCAACTACAAGGAGTAATTAACACTACTAGCAACCCACATGTACCAATCTGAGGCTTTGGGACAAAGATTGGATACAAGAGATGAACTAGGGATTGAGATAAGATGGTGCTGGTGAAGATGTTGATGGATATTGACCCCCTCCCGATGAGAGGATTGTTGGTGATGACGATGGTGATGACTTCCCCCTCCCAGAGGGAAGTTTCCCCGGCATAATAGCTCCGTCGGAGCCCTAGATTGGTTCCGCCAAGGTTCCGCCTCATGGCAGCGGAGTTTCATCCCGTGAGCTGGCTTATAATTTTTTCCTCGACGAAAGACTCCATATAGCCAAAGATGGGCATTAGAGGGCTCCCAGGGGCCCACGAGGTAGGGGGCGCGCCCCCGACCCTCGTGGATGGTGGGTGGCCCCCCTCTAGTATTTCTTTCGCCCAGTGTTTTTTATATATTCTGAAACTTTCTCCCGTGAAGTTTCAGGACTTTTGGAGTTGCGCAGAATAGGTCTCTAATATTTTCTCCTTTTCCAGCCCAGAATTCCAGCTGCCGGCATTCTCCCTCTTCATGTAAACCTTGTAAAATAAGAGAGAATAGGCATAAGTATTGTAACATAATGTGTAATAACAGCCCATAATGCAATAAATATCAATATAAAAGCATGATGCATAATGGACGTATCAACTCCCCCAAGCTTAGACCTCGCTTGTCCTCAAGCGAAAGCCGATATCGAAAAATATGTCCACATGTTTAGAGATAGAGGTGTCAATAAAAATAAAATATGGACATGAGGGCATCATGATCATTCTTAGAACAGCAACATATACATATATTGTCATATGGTCTCTTATGCTAAAGTAATAATTCAATCAGAATTTCAAGTATGAATCATAAACTTCATTGAAAACTAACAAACTATAATCTCAGTCATTGAAGCAATTGGAATTTATCATAACATCAGAAAGAGTCAATATAAGATCTTTTCAGCAAGTCCACAAACTCAACTATCATTTAGTCTTTCACGATTGCTAACACTCACGCAATATTTATGGGTATGAAGTTTCAGTCGGACACAGAGAAAGATAGGGGCTTATAGTTTTGCCTCCCAACCTTTTACCTCAAGGGTAATGTCAACAATAATAGTTCATGAAAACTCACATCCAATTAGCCATATATATCAGGATATTTCCAACACATTGTGCTTGCCAAAGGATAAAATGTAAAAAGAAAAGGTGAAGATCACCATGACTCTTCCATGAAGTATAAGACAAGAATAAAAGATAGGCCCTTTGCAAAGGGAAGCAGAGGATGTCATGTGCTTTTATGGTTGGATGCACGAAATCTTAATGTGAAAGAACGTCACTTTATATTGCCACTTGTGATATGGACCTTTATTATGCAGTCCGTCGCTTTTATTTCTTCCACATCACAAGATCGTATAAATCTTATTTTCTCCACACTAATAAGTCATACATATTTAGAGAGCAATTTTTATTGCTTGCAACGATGACAACTTACTTGAAGGATCTTACTCAATCCATAGGTAGATATGGTCGACTCTCATGGCAAAACTAGGTTTAAAGATGTTTGGAAGCGCAAGTAGTATCTCTACTTGGTGCAAAGAATTTGGCTAGCATGAGGGGGAAAGGCAAGCTTAACATGTTGGATGATCCATGACAATATAATTTATTTCAGATGTAAGAAAACATAACCCATTACATTGTCTTCCTTGTCCAACATCAACTCTTTAGCATGTCATATTTTAATGAGTGCTCACAATCATAAAAGATGTCCAAGATAGTGTTTTTGTCGGTGTACTAGAATAGGGGTACCCTAGTACCCCGAACTTGTGCACGGGCAGTTGCAGCACCCCGCGGCAAGGCTTGCCGGGCGAACGCCAAGATCCTCCGTGGTTCCCTTGGAGCCATCCAAGAACAAAGTATTTAAGCTCAGGAGACAAGGCCCCGGCAAGAGGAGCTTGCCGGGAAGGCCAACCAAGGCACTCCAAGGAACTTGCCGCGACGCGCCACGCGCTCCGGCAAGGCAATAAGGCCCCGGCAAGAGGAGCTTGCCGGGAAGACCAACCAAGGTACCTCGAGGCCCGGTGAGCGACAAGCTTCCGGACCCGACAAGATAACAGCAGCGGCAAGGCGCTTGCCGCGGCAGGCGGCCACTCTGCGCCCATGCTCCAGCGCATCCACCAACGTGTCTAGGGGCCTCTCCAGGCGCGCGTGGCGGGAGGCTGTGCAGCCAGCGGTGCGCAGTGGCATGCGAAGCTGACAAGATCGCCATCGTGGCGAACGGTGGCGCCCCTAATGGTCCTTTTCTGCACTGTTTGGGCGACTCAGACGGGCATTTAATGTCCTTGTCCCCTGCCGTCAGGGTTAGGTAGGGTGCGATATACAAGTAACTGTACCAACCACCTCACTTTTTACATTTGTACCCTTCTCTGCGTTGCCACCTGTCGGTGACCCCTTTAGCGTATAAAAGGAGGCCCATGCGCAACGTAGAGAGGGTTGGGGGTTCGAAGGTTTTCGACTGGTTTGGAACCCAGAAAAACACTACGCTCTCTCTCTGGAGCAAGAACACAAGATAATCAGACAAGCAGCAGTAGGAGTGTTATCTCTCCGAAGAGCTCCGAAGCTGGGTAAACTGCTCGTGTGCTTCGCCTCGATCTGCTCTTCGTGCGATCTCCGTCCCCCGTCGAACCAAAAGGGGCCCGGTACGCCGGCCCCATAGGTGTTCGTGGATCAGTTTCCCCGACATCTTTGGCGCGCCAGGTAGGGGGCGTCGAGATTGTGTGAACCTGATCCGGCGTTCACACGAGCTAGATCTTCATTCCTTCATCAACATGCCACCAAAGAAGAAGACTTCGGCGTCAGCCGCTCCATCCACGTCACTTCCGCCACCGTTGGAGCAAATGGGTGGTGGAATGGACGCCGGCGGAAGAATGGACGTCGACGAGGAAGCTTATGATGCCGCCAGGTCCAAGGACAAGGCTGCACAAACCTCGGCGACTGTACATGTTCCGCGCCACTCTCAGGAGGCGCAAGACCAACAGCGTCGTGGCACTTGCAGTGCCATACGCATGATAGGCCAAGACCAAGCTGGTGGATCTCGGGGCGCTCAAGACCAGCATGCACGCCAGCGTGCTGACACGAGCGGGGCACAGTCGCCTGGACGGGATACTGCTCCTTCTAACATCTTTAGAAGTCTGAGCACGTCCCGCTCCTCGCGCCGTCCGCCACTGCCACCCACCACTCCAGCAGAAGCTTTGGCGCGAGCTCAACTGCTCCTAGATTACCCTCCGACGTCGGACAAGATCGACGAATGGAGGGCCACCATTCAGAGTCTCATCGGCTACGCCAACGGCGACACTCCACGGCGGCCGAGCGCGTCGCCACCGCGGCAGGGTTACCGGGCGCGAGCCGGTGGCGACGAAACGGGTGGAGGTGCAACTACCATGCAATCACCACCCCGAAGGCCAAGATCGCCGACTCGCCGGATCCACCTCGACAGCGACTCCACCGCATCGTCGGATCCACGGGTTCGTCGCGATCAGCGCCAAGTTCTTCATGATCGACAACAAGAAGACGCTCGAACTCGCATCGAGCGCTGAAGAGAAGCGCGACGTCAATCCGACAAGCGCGCTGGGCCCTCTGTTGACATGCATGCGCCAGGGGAACCAGGCGATCTGCCGTACGCGGTAGGTTGCCCTGCGTTCACTCGTGAGCTGCGGCAAGTCCAGTGGCCCAGCACGAAGAACTTCAAGCCAGACGTACCGGAGAAGTACGACGGCAAGACGCATCCGTCGGAGTTCCTCAGCATCTACACCATTGCGGTGCAGGCTGCCGGGGGACGGGATGACATGATCCTTTCCAACTACTTCCCGCTGGTGCTCAAGCCCAACGTCAGATCCTGGCTCATGCACTTGCCGGACAACTCCATATCCTCTTGGGCTGATCTGTGCCATCAGTTTGTCGGCGCCTTCACAGGCGGACACAAGCCTCATGGCCAAGAGAGTGATCTTCATCTGCTCGCCCAGAAGGAAGGAGAGCCCCTGCGCAAGTACATTCAGAGATTCAGCCGTGTGCAGCACAACATCCCAGACGTCCACCCTGCCGCGGTGATCAGCGCGTTCCATCAGAACGTGCAAAACCGCAGAATGCGGGAGGAAATGGCGATGTGCAAGATCAGGGATGTTAGTGAGTTATATGCACTGGCCGACAAGTGTGCACGTGCTGAGGAAGGGAGGAGACTCCTCGGAGAGAATGTAGGAGCTGGAGGATCTGACAATGAAGATGCTGTCCCGGCAAGGAAAAACCGGCGGCGGAACAACAGGAAGAGGAAAGGCAAAGAGGTGCTAGTTGTTGAGCAGTCCGGCAACGGTGGTGGCGCCAAGAAAGACGAAGCTGGTGACTCCGGCAAGGAGGTTGCCGCGGAGGTGGCGGTCGCCGACAAGCAGGACGGCACCAACAAGCAGTATTGCAAGATCCACCGCACCAAGGGCCATGATCTCCAGAGCTGCAGAAAAGTCGAGCAGCTTGTTGAGCAACAGAAAGCTGAATACGAGCGGCGCGACAAGGAGAAGGCCCAGGAAGATGCTGGGGGATCCGGCAAGAAACGTCCCGGCCGAGGAGGATGCCGCGGCAAGGCCAAGCAGCGGCAAGGAGACAGACCTCCTCGCGGCCGCGACAAGGATGAAGATGACGACGACGATGAGGAGACTGATGAGCAGGAGTTCCAGAAAGCCACAGAGGTCCTGTGCGTTGGCGGTGGTGCTTCTCTGCATACCTCGCACCGTCAGCTCAAGCAGTGGGTGCGGGAAGTTAATGCAGCAGAACCACCCGTCGAGTCACGCAAGCCTCTGAAATGGTCCAGCACGCCTATCATCTTTGATATTGAGGACCACCCTGATCGCATAACTGCGGTCGGGTGCTTGCCGATGTTGGTTTCACCAACAATCCGCAACCTCAAGGTCACTAAGATGCTAGTTGACGGCGGGGCCGGCTTGAACCTGATCTCCTCCGCGGTGCTCCAAAAACTCCAGATCCCTGACAGCGAGCTCGAAGAGACCGGTACATTTCAAGGAATCAACCCGGGAAGGAGCAAGCCGAAGGGAAAGATCACGTTGCCGGTAACATTTGGCAGCAAGCTAAACTTCAGGACTGAGAGGGTCACGTTTGATGTTGCTGACTTTCCATTACCTTACAATGGAATCCTTGGCCGTCCGGCACTCACCAAGTTCATGGCAGCCTCTCACTATGCGTACAACGTACTGAAAATGCCAGGCCCGATAAGTGTCATCTCTGTCCCTGGCGACAAGAAGGATGCTCTTATCTGTGCCGACAAGATCTACCAGGAAGCAGCAGCCGCAGCAGAACGCAAGACACTTGCCGCTGAAGCTCCCGGGGGGAAGAAGAAGACCAAGTCCGGCAAGAGCTCTGATGCCCACTCCGGCAAGCACACCTCTTCGGAGTGCTGCGCTACCGTCGAGGACGCACCATCGAGCTCCACCGGCAAGTGTAAGAAGGCAATGGCAGCTCCACCTGAGACCAAGAAGGTGTCTGCCAAAGAGGACGGCACTGGTGGTACCTTAACCATCAGCGCCACTCTCGACCCTAAATAGGAAAGCGCGCTCGTTGCTTTCCTGCGGGCGAATGTCGACGTGTTTGCGTGGCAACCGTCTGATATCCCCGGTGTTCCCAGGAAAGTAATTGAGCACCACCTTGCCGTCTGTCCTCATGCGCGGACCGTCAAGCAGAAAGTCAGGAAACAGGCAGTGGAGCACCAAGAATTCATCGCAGAAGAAATCAAGAAGTTGGAAGCAGCAGGCCTTGTCAGAGGAGTGCTCCATCCCACGTGGTTGGCCAATCCTGTTGTCGTGCGCAAGGCTAACGGGAAATGGAGGCTTTATATTGACTTCACTGATGTTAATAAAGCTTGTCCCAAAGACCCATTTCCCTTGCCGCGCATTGACCAGATTGTTGACTCCACAGCCGGATGTGATTTGCTTTCATTTCTTGATGCATACTCAGGATACCATCAGATCTTCATGGCAGAAGAGGATGAAGAGAAAACCGCATTTATCACCCCGTGTGGCACGTACTGCTTCGTACGGATGCCTTTCGGTTTGAAGAATGCTGGTTCAACATTCGCAAGGGTAGTCCACCACGCTTTTGAGCCATAGATGCACAGAAATGTGGAAGCCTACATGGATGACATAGTGGTCAAGAGCAAGAACAGGGCGACCCTGATTCAAGATTTAGATGAGACATTTGCAAATCCGCGCAAGATCAACCTCAAGCTTAACCCCGAGAAGTGCGTGTTTGGAGTCCCTTCCGGCAAGCTTCTCGGGTTCTTCGTGTCTCAGCGGGGAATTGAAGCCAATCCCGACAAGATCAAGGCCATTGAGCAGATCGAAGCACCAAAGCGCGTCAAGGATGTACGAAGGCTTGCCGGTTGCGTGGCTGCTCTCAGCAGGTTTATCACTAGATCTGCTGAGCGCGCCCTGCCATTTTTCAAAATTTTGAAAAAGGCAGGTCCAATAAAATGGACTCCGGAGGCGGAGGCTGCGCTGCAGGACTTGAAGAGATACCTGTCCTCCACTCCAACACTTGTCGCACCTAAGCCGCAAGAGAAGTTGCTGCTGTATATAGCGGCAACCAATCAAGTGGTTAGTGCTGCGTTAGTGGCGGAGAGGGAGGCAGATGATGAGCCAGCAACCACGGCAGATGCATCCAGCGACAAGCAGGGGGCTTCGCCGACAAGCTCTGGTCCCGACAGAGATGGATCTGCGCAGGAGCATGATAAGATGCAGAAGAGAATGGTGCAGCGTCCAGTTTACTTTGTCAGTTCCCTTCTACAGGGGGCTAGATCAAGGTACTCTAGTGTGCAGAAGTTGCTTTTCGGCCTCCTCATGGCCTCGAGAAAGCTGCGCCATTACTTCCAAGCACATGAGATCACAGTCGTCACTCGCTTTCCGCTGAAGAGGATACTGCAAAATCCAGAAGCGACAGGCAGGATTGTCGAGTGGGTGCTGGAACTGTCAAGCTTTGGCCTCAAATTTGAGAGCACTTCAACTATCCAAAGCAGAGCATTGGCAGAGTTCATAGCAGAATGGACGCCAACACCAGATGAAGAAATTCCAGAGACAAGCATCCCCGTCAAAGAGGCAAGCAAAGAGTGGCTGATGTACTTTGATGGTGCCTTCTCGCTGCAAGGCGCCGGTGCGGGCGTGCTTCTTGTCACGCCCACCGGAGAGCACCTCAAGTACGTAGTCCAAATGCACTTTCCCAAGGATCAAGCAACCAACAATACTGCAGAGTATGAAGGATTGCTTGCTGGTCTCAGAATCGCAGCAGACCTTGGGATCAAGAAGCTCATTGTCAGGGGTGACTCACAGCTTGTCGTCCGCCAAGTGAACAAGAACTACCAGAGTCCATTGATGGAAGCATATGTCGATGAAGTGAGGAAGCTAGAAGAGCACTTTGACGGCCTATAGATGGAGCATATCCCAAGAGCTCAGAATGACATTGCTGATGGCCTGTCAAAGTGCGCCGCACTAAAGTTACCTGTGGAACCAGGGATCTTTGTGCTCAAGTTGACTCAACCATCTGTAACACCATCAACTGGACAAAGCAAGAAGAGGAAGTTGGTTTCTGGTGACTACTTTCCGGCAGAGCTCCCCGAAGCCGCCGCCAAGAAAATCCCCAAGATCAACACCAAGGATGCTGAGGGGCAGTCTGCTCCGGCAAGCCTTATGGTTTGTTCCGTTGAAGCAGACGCTCCCGACAAGTTTTGCTCCGGCAAGCTTGCCGGGGAACATCAAGCTCCGGCAGGGCCGCAAGTCCTTGCCGTAGAAGCGGATGTTCCCGCAGCAGCAGGTGCGCCTTTAGTCCTTGTTGTCGAGCCACAAGCTCCAGCATGGGCACAGCAGATTGTCCATTTCCTTCAGACAGGAGAACTTCCCAAAGAGCAAGAAGAAGCGGAAAAAGTAGCCCGACAGTCAAGTATGTACCAGTTTGTCGATAACATACTGTACAGAAGAAGACTCAACAGTGTGAAATTGAAGTGTATTTGCCGGGAAGATGGACAAAAACTGTTGGCAGAGATACATGGAGGCATATGTGGCCACCACATTGGCGCAAGAGCACTTGCCGGCAAAGCTTTCCGGCAAGGTTTCTTTTGGCCGACAGCCCTCCAGGATGCGACTGCGCAAGTAACCAAGTGTGAAGCGTGCCAGTTCCACTCCAAACAGATACACCAGCCAGCTCAAGCTCTCCAGACGATCCCTTTATCCTGGCCATTTTCGGTCTGGGGGCTCGATATCCTCGGCCCTTTCCCCCGAGCTGTCGGGGGCTTTGAGTACTTGTACGTCGCAATCAACAAGTTCACAAAGTGGCCGGAAGTGCAGCCAGTGAGGAAGGTGACAGCACAGTCAGCAGTCAAGTTCTTCAGGTCAATTGTTTGCCGTTTCGGGATCCCTAACAGGATCATCACCGACAACGGCACGCAATTCACGAGCCGCACCTTCATGCAGTACGTCCAAGACCTTGGCGCCAAGGTCTGCTTCGCTTCTGTTGCTCATCCGAGAAGCAACGGTCAAGCAGAGAGGGCAAATGCTGAAGTGCTACGCGGGCTCAAGACCAGAACTTTCGACAAGCTGCACAAGTGCGGAAGAAACTGGATCGAGGAGCTGCCGGTGGTTCTTTGGTCGATCAGAACGACGCCAAATCGAGCCACTGGCCAGACGCCTTTCACTCTAGTCTATGGAGCAGAGGCAGTTCTCCCCACGGAACTCGTATACGCATCGCCTCGAGTGCTCGCTTACGATGAGCTTGAGCAAGAACAGCTGCGACAAGACGACGCGCTGCTCCTTGAGGAAGATCATCTTCAGGCTGCTGTACGAGCTGCTCGATACCAGCAAGCTTTGTGCCGCTACCATAGCCGCAAAGTTAAGGCCAGAAGCTTCGAGGAAGGCGACCTTGTTCTTCGGCGCGTTCAGTCCGCCAAGAATTCCAACAAGTTGACGCCGAAGTGGGAAGGCCCTTATCGGGTGAAACGAGTCACTAGGCCCGGCGCTGTCCGCCTTGAGACCGAAGATGGCATTCCGGTGAGCAACTCCTGGAACATAGAACATCTTCGTAAGTTTTACCCGTAGGGCACGGTTGCCGGAACCCGTTCCGGCAACCACCTTTTGTACAAGTCTTGCCGCTGTTGCATGTAATCCTTTGTACAAAGCCGGGCGCAGATCCCGTGCATAAACAAAACCCCATGTGCTCCGCACAACTTGTCCATTTCATGCATTAGTTTCTTTCTTGCATGCGTTATCTGACACTTTGTGCAGCACCTACATCCGGTAAGCAATAACGAGCCGAAGGGCTCCATATCATTATTTTCTCTTCTTTCTTCTTTTCAACAAAGGAAAAGAAGGTTCCCTCGCACACAAGTTTGCCGGGGGGAAGGAGAAGATTGTGGTATGGACCAGGCGTCATTCAAGCAAAGTTTTGCCTTGCCGGGAAGCAAACGACAGAAAAGCTAAGTTGCCAAAGTTTGAGCAATCAGTTTTTAAATTTTTGAGTTATCTTCCTCGAACGACCCTGCTTTGTATGGAAAACCTGTGTGCGGAGGAACCAACTCGTGGCTAGTTGCGCCCTTACTTTGTTTCGAGTCCGCTCAACAACTTAAGTGTGCTGCATCTAGTCGCGACAAGGTTTCTTGTCGGAAGCAGCGCCGCCAGCAGGCTGCTGACGTTCCGCACTCAGCGCTCGCGGCTCGGGTACCTGCGCCGACAAGTTCCCTAGAAGCGTAGGGTAAAAACATACAAAGGAAGGAATCTAGTAGAGGAAATAACATAGCAATTGATAACAGAAATAAAGTTATATTACAAGATAACTTGTCACAGCTCTAACAGACTGTTTTCATAACATGATTAACAGCGACAAGGGAAAAGAAGAAATGGGCGGCCTAGTCTACGCGATCTCCCTCAACCCTCTTGATCTCGCTCACCTTGTCCACAATGGGTGCGACAAGGGCCTTGAGCGCGTCCTGATTGGCGTCTAGCGGCAAGGACTTGAGGATGTTGGTGAAGCTGAGGCCTGGGTTGCGGAAGGCCACCTCCATCAGCACCTTCTGGAGAACCCCGGCGCAGATTTTGCGCGACTCGTCGGCTAGCTGCTTTGGGATCCTCTCTCGGAGCCGCTGGAGTGCCGTCGCCACGCCCTTGAAGAACAGGCTGAGCTTGGCGCTGGGTTGGAGATTCTCGTCGGAGGGATACCCAAAGTTCTCCATCCCCAGCTGCGCCAGCTCCTCGTCGATGACGGCGGCAATATTCACCAGACCCTCGGTCCAGTGCTCCACAGTATCTCTGAATGAGTTCTGGGTAACTGCGATGCTCTCCAGCAGCGCCTTGTCAGCCTTGACCTTCTCCCACAAGGTCTTCTCCCGCTCCTTGGCGGCGTCCAGCGTCTGCGTCAGCGTGACCAGCTTCAACTCCAGGTCTGCATTGGAATCCTTGGCAGCGCTGAGCTCCTTGCCCCTCTCAGCGAGAAGACCTTGCAACTCACCGTGGGCGACAACATCCTTCTCACGCTCACGCTTGAGTGCGGCAAGCTCCTCGCCGCTCTTCCCGATGTTGGCCTCCAGCTGCGCCACCTTCTCCTCCAGCTCTTTCTTGGCGGCCTCTACGATTGCAGCAGCGTCCTTTGCTTCCTTGAGCGCCCCGCCAAGTGCTTGCTCGCGCTCGGCGAGCTCCTCCTCGTAGCTGTCGAGGTTAGCCTTCCGCTGCACCAATTCGCCTTCCCGCGCGGACTGCTTCTCGGCGGCCAGCCTTTGCTCCTCCTCAGCTTCGGCCTTCTCGAGAAGGAAGGCCGTGCACTCCTCGGCGAGTTGCTCCCGCTCCTGTGCCAGGGACCGGAGAGCTTCTTGATTGTGGCCCCGGAGCTCCTCCGCGCGCTTCTCCATATCAACTCCCGCCTTCGCGACAAGCGCTTCCCGGGAAGCCAGCTTGGCTTGCCGTGCGCGGTAGAGTGACAGCAGCTTCCGCAGCAGCTGCTCCTCCTCAGGCTCGCCACTGCTGCTGCTGGGCGCGTCGACCAACGACAGTGCAGCGGAGGCAAGCACTTCCTCATCGAAAGTTTCCCCCTCGACCGGCGCCCTGGAGCTCGACGCCCAGGGTAGCTTGATGAAGATATCGTCGCCGGCCTTCAAGTAGGCGCCGGGCTGGGGCTCCTCGGAGCCCGGCTCCGCAGTAGCGGCAGAGGGATCGGCGGTCGGCGCAGCGCCTGGCGCTCCTGCGGCCTCAAGGTTGTCAGTGCGATCGCCCGACCCCTCGCCGGCTTCTCCGGCGGCAGCCTTGGCGGCCTCCTCGCCGGCGGTCTCATCAGCACCGGCCCCTTCTTCGTTGGCGGCGGCATCGTCAGTGCTGCCATGCGCGCCTTCCTCGCCGGCGCCCTCTGTCTCCATTGGCTCAGCAGCAGATGGGTCTGAAGAACGAAGAAGGGAGAAGAATCAATCAAAAATCCAAGAGAAGAAAATCAGAAGAAGAAGAACCCAAGGGAAAGTTTTTGGACAAGTGAATTACCTACGCCAAGATCTGCAGTTGCGGTCCCAGCCGCCACAGGATCGATGGTGCCGTCCCTTGCCGGAGAATTCTCCGTTGCCGGAGAGCGCTCCCTTGCCGGGGACTCCTCCCTTGGCGGCGTAGTCGAAGCAGATGGCACTTCGGGACCAGCTTCCGGGCGCTCCTGATATGGCTGCTCTGCTCCTACACAAATCAACAAGCAAGATATCAACAAAGGAAAAAGCACTCATGTGCGCCTGACAGTAGAAAGCTAACTATGAACTTACGCTGGGGGCTGCGCTGGGGGCTGCTTTGAGGAGTGGTCGCCGGGTCCGTCAAGGTGGTCTCGGACCCACCCCCTGCTGACACGGTAGGGTCGTCTTCGATGACAATCACCGCGGCCTTGGCCCTCTTCGCCGCTCTCTGGGCCAGCATCCTGAAAAGAAAGGAGTTCAGATTGAAGCAAGTCAGATACAAGATAAAAACAGCAAGATTGAAGAACTACAAGAGCACCAAAGAAACTTACTCTTCTTCCTCCTCGTCAGAGCTGAGCGCGGAAAGATCGAAGTCCGGCTCCCTTCCGGTGCGGCGAGGCGGAGGAGTAGGATCCCTTGCCCGCTTGGCGGGGGCGATGGCGGTGGCCCGAGAAGATCCCGCTCTAGTTGCCGCTGCTGCGTGAGGCGCTCCCACGGCAACATTGCTTGCCGCGGTAGAGCGTGTCGCACGGCTCGGCGGCTGTTGACCCGGCTGCCGCCCCGCTACGTCCGCGGCCCTGCGAAGACGCCTTCTTGGCGGGGCCGGGGGCTCCGCCTGCGGCAAGCTTTCTGAAGGCTCGGGCTCTTCCTCACCAGCCTCGCTCGGCTCAGCTTCAGAGCCGGCAGGCTCTTCTTCGCCAATGAACTCCGCGCACTCGGCGAGGTTTGCCGCCTCTGCCGCCTCCGCCTCCTCCACAGTGAACCTGAACGCGCCCACGGCAGCTGCGGCCGCAACCTCTTCCGCCCTAGTGGCGATGCGCTGCAGCTCCTCGTCGGTGGTGTCACGGGTGAGGCTTTTCTGCTCGTCAGCGCGGACCGGCACTTCTTCCAAGTTGTCAAAGAACGCTTGCACGACGTCATCCGCAGGCTCTTGCCAAGTTGGAACGATTCCGTGTGAATCGCACAACGGCATCATGGCGCGGATCCGGTCAAGCGAAGAATTATTGCACAATGGAACAACGCCCCTCACCAGCGTGAATGGGTGCTGGGGATCGCGTTTGAACAACTCCAGGAGCATTGCATCCAGCTCCATGACGGTGAAGTTGTAGTTGAGGCCCGGCCGCAGCCTCATGATGTCCGCCGAGTTCTTGAATTCCCAGGCGGGCCCCCCTCTCCTGCAGGGGGGCGATGTGGCGGCGGAGGAAATCTGCGCCTACAGCGCCTACAGTGAGCCCGGCAAGCCTGAGGCGAAGGATCCCAGTGATGGCAATCTTCAGCCTCTCGTCTTCCGGGCCCACGTTGCTCCAGTCATTGCCGCACACTATTGGAGCTTCGCGCACGGCGGTGAAGGGCTGCGGATTCTCCTCGACGATCCAGCACCACTCCGCTCTCCACTCCTCCCATTTGCTGCGGAGCTCACCCTCCAAGTACGCCTCCTTCTTGCCGACTCTCGAGATCCAGGCGATCCCTCCGGCAAGCGGCTCTCCTCTCTCTACCCGAGGTATGAAGAAGTGGCGGAAAAGGGAAACATTGGGGTGGACTCCGACAAAGTTTTCGCACAAATGTGCGAAAACTGCCATGGTCAGAACGGCGTTGGCGGTGAAATCAAGGAGGCGGAAGCCATAGGTGTTCATGATATCGCAGAAGAACTCCGAGAAGGGCGGGCAGAGCCCGCAATAGAAGAACAGTGTGAAGAATGGGTACCCGTTTGGAACCAGTTCCGAAGCAGCGGCCGGGAGTACCCTCGTGCGCGGATGCGCACGCGTCTCCGTCGCCCAAAAGAGGTAGAAGTACTCCCTCAGCTCCTTCGCGCTGAGCTGGGGGGAGAAGATCGCCCGCTCCTTCCGCAACACCGCGAGCCGCTGCACCTCGGCCGACTTCACGCCCTTTCCCTTGTCGGCTTTCGGAGCCATGGCGGAGGTGGTGGGGGAGGTCGACGGCGTTGGTGATGCTGGTGGCAATGGGGGGCGGAGCACTGCTCTCTCGGCTTCAAGAAGAAGGGGGGAGCGGCGGAGGTCCGTGAAGATGGAGTAGTAGCAACCAGCGAGGGGGAACGAACTGCCCCTGTTTCCTCTGCTTATAAAGAGGGACGGGGCGGACATTTCGCCCTTCCGAATAAAGAACCACCCACGATCTCTCCCACGATGACGCATTCAACACGTGCCGTTAGGGGAGAGCGCGGTGGATACGGAGCGAGATTCGGCGTGGCCCAGTCCGCGTGTGCCCGTGCCCTGTCTTGGGCCTGGCCCAACAGCGCTCGGCACCGTGTCTGGCCCAGGCCCGGGGGCTCCTGTCGGTGTACTAGAATAGGGGTACCCTAGTACCCCGAACTTGTGCACGGGCAGTTGCAGCACCCCGCGGCAAGGCTTGCCGGGCGAACGCCAAGATCCTCCATGGTTCCCTTGGAGCCATCCAAGAACAAAGTATTTAAGCTCAGGAGACAAGGCCCCGGCAAGAGGAGCTTGCCGGGAAGGCCAACCAAGGCACTCCAAGGAACTTGCCGCGACGCGCCACGCGCTCCGGCAAGGCAACAAGGCCCCGGCAAGAGGAGCTTGCCGGGAAGACCAACCAAGGTACCTCGAGGCCCGGTGAGCGACAAGCTTCCGGACCCGACAAGATAACAACAGCGGCAAGGCGCTTGCCGCGTCAGGCGGCTACTCTGCGCCCACGCTCAAGCCCATCCACCAACGTGTCGCTCTGGGGGCCTCTCCAGGCGCGCGTGGCGGGAGGCTGTGCAGCCAGCGGTGCGCAGTGGCATGCGAAGCTGACAAGATCGTCATCGTGGCGAATGGTGGCGCCCCTAACGGTCCTTTTCTGCACTGTTTGGGCGACTCAGACGGGCATTTAATGCCCTTGTCCCCTGCCGTCAGGGTTAGGTAGGGTGCGCTGTACAAGTAACTGTACCAACCACCTCACTTTTTACATTTGTACCCTTCTCTGCGTTGCCACCTGTCGGTGACCCCTTTAGCATATAAAAGGAGGCCCATGCGCAATGTAGAGAGGGTTGGGGGGTTCGAAGGTTTTCGACTGGTTCGGAACCCAGAAAAACACTACGCTCTCTCTCTGGAGCAAGAACACAAGATAATCAGACAAGCAGCAGTAGGAGTGTTATCTCTCCGGAGAGCTCCGAAGCTGGGTAAACTGCTCGTGTGCTTCGCCTCGATCTGCTCTTCGTGCGATCTCCGCCCCCCGCCGAACCGAAAGGGGCCCGGTCCGCCCGCCCCATAGGTGTTCGTGGATCAGTTTCCCCGACAATTTTTATATGTGAAAACCTTTCTTTCTTTATTACTTCTTATTAATTGCAATGATGAACAAAACTATGCTTGTCAACTCTCAACAATTTTTATACATCATACTCTTTATATGTGAAGTCATTACTCTCCATAAGATCCATATGATCTCTTTATTTCTTTTCATTCTTTCACTTTTATTTTTATTTTTATTCTTATTCCCTCCAGATCATAGCAAGATGGAAAAGCCCTTGACTCAACACTAATCTTTATTATATAAAGCTCGTGGACTTGATTACATAGAAGGATCATAAAGCAAAACTCAAAACTAGATCATACTAAAACTTTATTCTACTAGATCAAGATATTACCAAAAGGATGGAACTAAGAAATACGGTAAAGATAAAAGTGTGATGGTGATACGATACCGGGGCACTCCCCCAAGCTTGGCAGTTGCCAAGGGGAGTGCCCATACCCGATACTCAATTCTTCTTTGTTGGTGAAGAAGGTGTTGGTGGTGATGGATAGTCGCACATCGAGCGTAGGAGGTCCTCCAATTTCCAGATAATGCCCTTGAGTGCGATGATATGCTCCTTCAACAAAATATTTTCACTGGTGAGATACTTGTTTTGAATGCGAGCAAACTCAATCATCTTGAAAGCTTCAATCTTCTGTAACACCCCGGATGTAACTTTCCCAATTTGTACTCCAACTCTTGCCGTTTTCGGCGTTAAGATATTTTATTTCCTCGGGTTCGGGTCTTTGTCTCTGTGTGTTGTTATCCCTGTCATGCATCTCTTATCATGTCAACATGTGCATTGCATTTGCATACGTGTTCGTCTCATGCATTCAAGCATTTTCCCCGTTGTCCGTTTTGCATTCCGGCGCTTCGTTCTCCTCCGGTGGTCATTTCTAGCTTTCTTTCGTGTGTGGGGACTAAACATTTCCGGATTGGGCCGAGACTTGCCAAGCAGCCTTGGTTTACTACCGGTAGACCGCCTGTCAAGTTTCGTATCATTTGGACTTTGTTTGATACTCCAACGGTTAACCGAGGGACCGAAAAGGCCTTGTGTGTGTTGCAGACCAACACCCCTCCAATTTGGCCCAAAACCCACCTAACTCCGCTCCATCTTCTAGAGCGTTCGATCACGATCGCGTGGCCGAAAACCGCACCTCATTTGGACTCTCCTAGCTCCTCCTATGCCTATAAATAGGTCCCCCTCGAAATGTCCCGGATCCCCTCTCCCCGAAACCCTAAATCGCCCCCGCGCCGCGCCGGACATTGTCCGACCCGGCCGGACATAGCC